>NW_027072047.1:811806-1081806 GCF_038088225.1 Cyrtonyx montezumae
AATTATACCAGGCTGCAAAGTGTGTGTGTGTGAAAAGTGCAAACTGCGTGTGAAAACCATTATCATGATATTAAGTGTTAGATTTGGTAGTCAGTAGTAACAAGGTCAGTGCCTCAGAGAGCAACTCACTGAGAGTGCCAAGAAAAGGGAAAGTGATTAACTTGAGTTTCCAAGGGAAAAAGGAGCAGTCCGCGTGTTCAATACTATATTGTCTATAGCAGTGGTAAGTCTTTGTCTCTCTTTCCTTCAGCAGCGGGAGAAAAACCTCTACTCGGGTATGTTTCTTCCTTATTGCTAAACCAATTTGCACTGGGAATTGTTGGAACATAGAGGAAACCTAGGGATCTGAGCAGGAAAGAGACCCAGGGCGTCTTCAATTCTCATGCTAACGCTTGGCGAAAAAGAATTGGCTCTTCTAATTTCCTCTCCTCCCTCCAAAGAGGTTAACTCAGTAATTATTCTAAGTAACAAGATCCCTGCATGCTTGGCAAAAAGCCAGAGATTCATCCAAACTTGTGAGCTTACTTTCCTGATGTTCAGGCCAATTGGTGCACTCAGGGTGCACAATGAATTGCAGATGGAGTGATCTCATGTGCAGCATTGGTAGAAAGCATAGAAATATTTGCTCTTATGTTGAATGCAAATGCAAAAAGAAGGATTTCCTGTGCCTGCAACCTGAGCATCCAGAAGGGAAATCATCCTTCCACCCTCCAGTTTAAGTCTGTTCTTTCTTGCCTCTTCTTTCCCATTTGTGGAATGGAAACAATTGCTTTTAGCTTTGTCTTGCCTTGCTCTGAGGAACTGGAATGAGCTAGACCTTTCAGAAGGACTTTGAAGATAGATTATTGTTTTTCATTACTCTGTGCAACACTTCCCACCATAAAGTGATATTTGAGAATAAAGGTACAAATTTGCCTTGCCAAAAAGTAATGCTAACCTTCCACCAGAAGCATCTGACTTCTTTAATTGTTAAGTAGAAATTTGTAGGATTTGACAAAGTCATTTGTAATCACTGCCAGTGCTTCACCAGCCTGGTGTATTTCATATTTTCCTTGCTTTCTGGGGGAGACTGTGTACTGTGACCTTGTACATTTCCTTTTTTTTTCAGGAGGATTAAGCTGCAGTTGTTTTTTTTTTCTGCTAGCAGTGAGTATAATTTGCAGCCTAAGAAATATGATTTCCTTCTTTTAAAATGGGTCAATCCCTTTTGGTTTTTTAACCACAAACAATGGAGTTCAGAGAAAAATCCAGAGGAATACGGACTTTGGAGCCTTTGTGGCTTCTGATGTGAAACAGGACTGCCTAATGCATCCAGTTCCTTGTCAGTTGTGAAAGAAAAGTCTAAAGTTTCATAATATCATATCAGTTTCACAAACAACTTGCCCTTTTCAAGTAGGTGCTTAAAAACTTGAATTTTGTTTCAGTAAACCTTAGACTGTTTTTATGCTGTACCAAGTTTTATTTTCTAGGGGATGAAGAAAGAATTAACATAATTTCAATTTTCTGATTGAAAACAAGTAACTCCATGTCAGATGCCTGTGTCTCATTCAATGTAGCTAAGGATTTCACGTCATTTTATAGTCTCTTGGAGAAGTCTAGAAATTGGTTACAAGCTTCTACCCCTGTTAGATTTAAACTCTATTTCATTTTCACTCTTGGGAATTTATTCTGAGTTGAAGTGCATGCATTCATGCATGAATTTAGTCATTACTAACTTTGCTGTGTCTCTTTTTAACAGAGATAACTCAAAGCTCTTAATCACATGGTCATTTCTTAGAACATCCCTGTCAGATGGGTATAGTACTCATATCATCTCCAGATCTGTAACAATCATATGCAGTAAACCATTTTTCTTCCTTCCTTCTTTTGTAATGACACTTGCCATGGGAAGACAAGAAGTAGAGGCTCATACGTCCATGTAGATTGATGTAACTCCAGATCCAGTGTGCTTTGTTTATAGCTCATGCAAAGGGTTGTTGCTGGATCTATCTCTGATAAAGGATGTTTTTAGCAGGTGGAGCAGTACTGATTTCCTTTTAAAGGCTTACAGACCCACTGATTTCACCTGGCACAGTTTCAGCAGCCTAGATCAGTGATTGTCTGCTGCTCACAGTAGCCAATGGCCTTGGGGCTTTCTCCATTGAGGTGTTAGATGTAGATTTGAGAGACAATGAGCTTCAGCCCTGCCTGATCTGTAATCTAGTCAGCAGGCCTTGTGTAAGAGGTGAATAGTGGCCTGTCTTTGGCAGCAGCTGTAAAGCGAACAACCTTGTTTGGCTCTTTTAAAACAAAGTTTGGGATCTTCTCAACTTAGGTAAAGAACCCAATCTGTAGATCTCAGCTGGGTGAATCCTAAAAGAGTCAGTCCTTCATCAGGTAGTTTTTGTAATATTTCGTAGAAGGTGGGAGCTTTATCAGTATCCAATTGACTGGTTTAAGAGGCTTTTTACTTAGTGCAGTGGATGATATTGAATGCCATAGGCACTAGGCAGAGCAGAAAGAAACTTGGAGAGTATGAATGCCACTCAGAGACTAGATCTAAAATTAAAGTACATCACTGTCTCACTTCTAAGAGGTACCTCATGGTGCCAGCTCAAGGACCTCAGTAAAAGCTGCAGCCCATTATGTGCCAGGGCTGTCTGCTATAATCCTGATAGATGAACAGCATGACGGCTGTGGCAGGTCATCTCCTGCAGAAAGGCTAACAAACTCTTCCTGTACCTTAGGCAGATGGAGGGATGGGTTGCAGAAGCACATTGGGAAGCAGGTACTTTTCTAATTGCCCAGTGACTGCTCACCTTCACAGACCAGCAGTGCTGGCTTAATGCAGCAACAGCAGTTTTTGCACCAGTTGAGAGAACAGTGAAGCTGCCATAGCAACATCTTCTCCTCAGGGGATCCCAGGGAGGATTCTGACCTACTCAGCCCAAGATTCTTCTGTACTTCTCACTGCTGCACTGCCCCTCCAGCTGTCTACAAAAGACAAAATCCAGCCCTTAAACTGAAACAGAGTAAATACTGGTTAAACATTTACAGCTTTAAAGATCTTACAGGCAATAGAAGCAGCTTTCAAGTTGCGAGATACCTCCTCTGGCGTGCAACATGCTCAGTGTGTCAAGGATGTTAGTGGAGAGATTGGATGCAATCACAGCCTGTGGAGCACCTTAAGTAGCCAAGGCCAAAGTCCTCTCCTCCCCAGGTGACTCAAAGTTTTGAGGATGAAGAACCACAAGCCAACATACTGGCAACTTCTCTACAGGTTTCTACCTGACAGATGTAGTAGGAAAAAGGCTGAGCAACCTGCCTGATAGAAATTCAAAGTGTGCAGAGAAAGGCTTCAGACTTCTTCCTGCCTCCCCCCGCCCCCCAAGGATGGATGATGCTCAGACTTTTTTTTTTAATGAAGCCTTCATATAATGTTCAGTTTTGTGGGCACCCCCTTTCTCTAAACAAGCTATGTCTGCTTTGCATTAATCATTCATTTCTCTGTCTGAAACATAGGTTTTCTGTGTAGATACTCAAAGGATAGCACAGCAGAAGAAGAATCAGTCTTTCTCTTATTTAATATTGACTCTCAAGCAACTGAAGATATGGACTGATGCATCACATTTCCAAATATTCTCTATGATGAGAAAAAAAGTTGCATTCTGCTGAAATTGATGCTGTATTAGAGATCAACAAATACATCTCTTCAGTGAATTTCAAGCATCATTCCTTTTTTTTTTCAGTCTCTTTCTATGTTGTCATATAAAAATAGATTATACATATTATGCTCTTGTTCTCAAATGTAATTGAGTTATCACAATCAGAATTTTCCCTTCCCCTCTGAATTTATGTGAGAGAATATATTACACTTGTAATCACAGAGATGTGCTGAATGACAGTACCTTTGGTGGTTGTGGCTCATCTGTCCATAATAACAAATAAACACGGTAGTCATGGTTGTTGATGATAGTGTTATTTTGATAAGTTAGATGTAATTAAGATGTGATTAGTACAGACATGATTGATAAAATGAATGTATTTGGATAGCCTTTGAAGTTTCAAATCTTGCTTCCAGTCAAATGGCAATTATCCAATTTGTGGGTAATTTTATAAAAAAGAAAACAGTACGTGAATTTTACAGCAACCCTCCAAAACAAGGCCTCCAAATGTCTAACTGGGTTTTTCACAATTAGCAATATGTTACTAAGATGCAGCATGAAACACTACACAAATTTTGAGCAAAGTAAATATTTATATTCTAAAGAAAACTTACTTAGATTTAAAAGGTCAGTGAACAGAATTTGCATAATTACTGTATCATACTTACCAAGGAAAAAATAGCTCTGAGTGAAGGCAAAATTTGGAAATTAATAACTGTCTTAACTAGCTGGAGAAGTAACAGGAAAAGTAAACTGACAGTAATCCTGGAAAATCTGGGAGCCTGTGTGACTTAAAAACTGAGGTATATATTTCTCAATTTACTTCCAGAGATCACAAAATTTGTTAAATGGTATAGAAAAATCACTGCATACTAAATGATGTCTCATCTGAATAATGGGTTTAATGATACATTTTTCCCTTTGATTTTTACCAACTTTGAAATTTACCAACTTTGATATTCCTGGTAAAATATGGTAGACGAAGACTGGATATTATAGCAGATAGATAGATAGATAGATAGATAGATAGATAGATAGATAGATAGATAGATAGATAGATAGATAGATAGATAGATAGATAGATAGATAGATGGATGGATGGATGGATGGATGGATGGATGGATGGATGGATGGATGGATGGATGTGAGGAGAGCTTGAGAAAAGGGAATAGGGAATGGATGACTACATTGCCATTGAACTTTGAGGAGAGCAATAATTTAGTAGAAAAGAAATATTGGAAAAATAGATCAAGAATTCTGAGCAAAAAGTAAATGTGATGCATGAAAGTTCAGTTACTTTAGATGGTGACAGATAAGTAATGAGGTTCAACTGATTTGACTTTGTGTGGGAATAGAATAGATAGTATTATAGGCTCAATTTGGCTCAAATTGATTCTTAATAGTTTAGAATTTCTGCTGAAACTGTAGAATAATAAAACTAGTGATTCTATTATGACCTTAGTCTAATGAATGCTAAACACTCTGGGAAGTTATGCAGACAATTTTAAATCTCTGTTTTGGTTGAGCAGCCTGGAAAAATAATTTGTACAGGATTTGAGGGTCAGGTTTGTCAAGACTGATGTAGAAGTAAACTCATAGAAGTTTCAGTTCTTTCTTGCTTGCTAATTGTTAATTTCACCATCCACTCAAGTCAGGTTCTAAAATAATAATAATATATATGCTAAAAAATAGATAGGAAAATATTAATATAATGATAATACTATGTATTTGGAAGTTTGTGTATGTCTCTGTGTACAACCCTATCTTCATACACTAACTTTGATCACATTGTTCTCACAGGACAGTGGATCACCCAAGTTGTAGGTGGAGGCCATTTATAACAGCACATTCTGCCATAGATATGCTTAATGATAACAAGACGTGTTGAAGTTGCTGACTTCTTCCATCAGGAGCATGCAATCTGAAGGAGGAAAAACAAGCACCCAGTTGTAATTATAACCTGAAGAGAGTACTGTGAGATAAGAAAGATGTTTATATTTACAGATGCCTCCTTCTAATGTCTGAAATGAAATATTTTGAAAAGCTTAAAACTGGCAGGAACTCTATTGCTTCTAGGAGTGTTTGAAGGCTGATCACAGGAGTATGTTAACTATACAATAAGATTAACTCCACCTAACTTCTATATATAGCCATTGTGTGTTCTAAATTGAGATATTTTCAACTATATTCTTTCACTTTCAGTATAAAAATAGAAATCTGGATTATTATTTCTGTCATTTGATTGTGCAGTTCATGGTGAATAGATCTATGTTAATGCAGATCGTGTCACTGGAACATAGAGAGGACAGACACTTGTGTTAAATGGCTATTTCTAATACACTTAGCATTCACACAGCCCATGCTGTCAAATACAGGGTTTTGTTGAGATTTACGTCATCTCAGACAGTGATTTTGACCTGTTGTCTGTAATGCAACACACACATAGATTGGAATGCCATGGAGCCCAAGTCAGATATTAGAAACCCTTTCTCTAGGGCTTAGCATAAAGAGAACGAAAAGATGTTCCTACATTATTGGAAGCTGAGCACTGATAATAGTTTTCCTCCCTTCCAACCCAAGTTTGTCTCACTGTAATAGGAAAGAAACTAGGTGTAACTGAAGCTTGCAGAGTCCTAATTGCAAACCTGTATTTTAAAGACATGATTATAGATCAGGATAGAAAAGATCTGCTCCCATCTGTGCTCTAAACCTGAGTCAGTTACTGATTCTCTCTGCCCAATAGTTTTTCTGATTTCAATAAATGTGCAGTAATATATATTTAAAGAGAGACTAAGACATAATTTATTGATATTTGCATCATGCTTCCAGCTACCTAGAAGGCTGGAGTATGGAAAGATATCAGTGAAGAATGACACAGTTCAACTTAAAAATGAAGATATTTCTCTGCAAAGTGGGCAGAATTTTATACAAAGATCTTCATTTTTTGAAAGGGAGGAAATGTCGGACCATTTGTCCTTCAGATCTGGTGATTTGAAACAACATCAGAGCTTCCAGAGAGGAAATACAGCAATCTCCTCAAAATAGTAGAGGGAAACACAATATTAACCAAGGGCAAATTGGAACTAGCAGTGTTTTTCACAGTGATAGTGGTTAATCATTAAAACAAGGGGTAAGGGGAAGTGATGAATTCTTCGTCTTTTGATGTCTTCAAAGTTGAAGGCCTCTCTAGACAAAGCATTTTAGGCAAAGGTTATTGGGCTCAACAAAAGTGTGGGTGAAACTGGAGCTCTATGGCATACAAAAGATAAATGATCTACTAGTGCCACTATGAACATGACTGATTTCACACAGCTTAAATGTCTAAAGTTAGATGCCTAAGGCCGAACTAATCACTCACTTTTAAATCAATAGTAAGAAACAGGCATCTCTAGGGAGCAATGTTTGACATGTTTTCCAGGTCTGTTCCAGGGCTACATAAGTTGTCCTCCTGGGTACCTGTTCCTCTCCACTGACTATCAAGGAAAGCTTACAGTGACTAGTTTACATTCAGAGATCTCAATTTGAGATGCTCAAGGAAAGACACATCCCACTGTGGGACACCTATGATCTGTGGAACAGCGGCTCTTAATCTACAGGGCTGAGACTTCTTTGGTGGTTGTACTTATTTTGTCTTGTACAGGAGTTAGTTACCACTTATGTCATATTGCCATGATGATTCAGTATTTAATGTTTTGTAAGTAGGACCTGAGAACATCACTTCCATTTATTTAAGGAGATACATTCTCAGGTCTATGGATATCTGCTATAGATGGGACAGATCCTACTCTGAGTTACTTGGTATATAGTCGCAGGTTTTGGTAGAATTACCACACTTTATGCCGTAAGAAAAAAAGTAGAAATGAGCCAATTTGAAAGGATTAATCCAACTGCCATAGCAATTAATTCTTTTCATGCAAGCAATGATCAAATGAATGACAGAT
The DNA here is from genome assembly GCF_038088225.1 of Cyrtonyx montezumae. Classification (NCBI taxonomy): domain Eukaryota; kingdom Metazoa; phylum Chordata; class Aves; order Galliformes; family Odontophoridae; genus Cyrtonyx; species Cyrtonyx montezumae. The sequence goes on from NW_027072047.1 coordinate 819,392, forward strand.
CTGGAAAAAATGGAGTACATCATAGAGAACTTACAAAGCAACGGCTTTTGAGAAAATCTTTGTTGAGCATGTGGAGACAGTGTTAAAAACACTTTCATCTTTTGTTTCTTCCTGTCTTGTAGTTTTCTTGGCTATATTCCAAATTCACTTCATCACTTGGAGTTATTTGGTTTAGACCTGTGACTCTTGTGGATCCCATTAATAGTGGTCTCCTGTGTAGCATATCCAAATTCCTCAAGCCAAGCCCTGTCACTCCAGATGACAAGCCTGTCATCACGCTCAAGGTACACTCTGAGCAATACTCAGCCCACATCTGAGGTGAGGAACTGCAGTGTTTAACACAGGGAGCTGAGTACCTTAAACACCCTCCATCATCAAGGAAAGATGTGGGTGCCTCCGGCAGGCTCTACAGACTAGAATATTCTGTCATTGTCTTTCTGTGGAATGCAGAGAGAAAGATGTCTCAGAAAGGTTTCCATTGCAAGGTAGCTTAGATACCCGATGTTGACTGTCCTTGGCTCACAAATCACAACGTTTTGTAAAGCATTAGTGGGTAAACAGAGGACTACCAAGTGAAAGAGAGTTTTCCACTCTTCATATTATTGCATAGACAGCGTATAGGGTTTATTTATGGTCTTACAGCTAGTCACCATTCCTGCCAGGTGCTTGTCATCATGCCACCTTCTGCTGGCCCATTACCTTCCCAGTCAGTCACTCCCTAGCATCCAACAGCTGCTGACACCCACCTAAGTAAAGGCAGAGCAATCCTGCCATACCTCACTGGTTTGAATAAACTTGCATTTAGGAACCTCTGTGAAGTAGAGGAGCTGTGTAAACATGTGTCTCCATGCCCAGATTGAATCCCTGCATCACTGATCCCAAAGATAGCAGTATGTTGCATCTATTGCTGTGCACATGCAGCCTGATGTGCGGAGAAGTAATGGTACAACCATATAGCACGGGAAGGAGTTGGTTTGCCATTACTAGTTAAATCTATTATTATTATTAGGCTATGCAATCTACAGTCTGCTATGATACTGTACCACAGACTGTTTACCCATTCCCATTCTCACTTGCTGCAGCAGAGAAATTCGATCCTTTCCAGTTCTGGTGGACATGATGCTCTTGCATAGCCTCAGCTACTACTGAATTTTCTGTGTGTAGCTTGGAGAGTGACTATAGAAATGCAGTGGCTGAGGTGAGTGCTAACCTGCTGCTTTCCTTGGAGGCAAATTTTGATGTGACAGAGACTTCTGTGCAAGGGTTGCCCAGGGGAAAATCACTGTGCTCTGCTCTGAACTGTGAATACAGGGAAACTTTGCATTTTTAGAGCTTAAACATGCTTTCCACTTGTAAAAATTCACATTTAGTGGAACCCATTTACTGCAGTTTTCTCTCCAATGTGACAGACTCCCACTGACATCAACAGGAGCTTCACTGGCAGCACAGATACAGAAAACTCCTACAGGAACTCTACAGCAGCAAATAAACACCTGAAGCCTGTAGCAGGGGTGACCTGTGAAACCTTATCTCTGAAGTGACATTTATTTTCTCACTTTGCCAGAACTCACCATGGTCACTGTCCTTGGAGGTGTTCAAGAAATGTTGTTTTCCCCTCTTCCTTTCCTGAAGAGTTTCTTAATTTGGTTTGGTTTAAAGCTAAGATCATCCTCATTTTTAAATTACTGAGATTGTATCCTTCTCCTGCTAAAGGGAGAATAGTAAGGAGTTAGAGAGATTTATCAGTTTACTTGAGGATATGAAAGTGTGAGCAAGCAACACTGCTTCTCTTCAAGAAGTTGTTCAAGAATTTGATATTTTTGAGATACCAACATCCTCATAGAGATATATACCTCCATTCAGAACAGTAGTGAACCTCTGGTGCTTACTCATTGCTTACTTCTATTTTGATATAAGTGTATCTTTGCTCCAATACTGTGGGAATAATTTACTGTAAGATAATAATGCATTTTATCCTCTCATGGTGCTTATGTGGGGTAAATAACTCCCAAGGATGGTACTTCACAAAGAAATAGTATAGATGATGGTATATTTTGAGTAGTTCTATATAGATAGTATACAAATAATACAAAAGAGAGGATGGCTCACCTTCAGGATGACAAAGCTCACAGGGGACTCTACGTGGGAGGGATCTCCAAGAAGAGATCCTTCCTTGGTGGTGGTCAGCCTTTAAATGGGGTTTGGGAGAGGTGGAGCCAGGCTCCACCCCTTCCAATCACACAGGTATATCACCTCCACCTGTGCCCCCATGGCTGACTAGGTGCTCACCTCAGGTGACCAATCAGTGGTTCAGGCCGTGATTCAGCAGCTCCCATACATGCTTGTGTTGATGGGCAAGTCCTGTGAAGTGCTAATTTCATTTGGGAAGATGGAGAATATATTCTCTGGTCCAAGAGCTGCTTAACGTTGCATCATGATTGCCAGCTGAGTGCTTTACATTCAGAGATTCTGCTGCACCTGGAGAACATCAATGGCAAGGAGCGGAATGGGAGCAATGGCAGGGAAACAAGAATAAATTTCTTTCATCATTAAATGAATGAGTTCATATTTAGAAAGCTAACACATATAATGAGGATATAAGGATTTAAACTCTTTTCTGTTACTGGTAATGAACACTTGAATTCAACAAAAGCTGGCCTTTATTCACTTAGGAAAGCTTCCTAGATGTTAATACAGAGTAAAAGAGATGGTTTTTATATCTTGAGATTTATTAAATATTGGAACATAGAAATGCTTACACCAGTCAAAGTCCTACTACAAGCTTCCAGCTACTGATTGCGGCCAGTGAAACAGAATCATAGAATCACAGAATGGCTTGGGTTGGAATGGACTTCAGAGATCATCTAGTTCCAAAACCCCTGCGGTGGGCAGGGTTGCCAACCACTAAATCAGACACTGCATCAGGCTGCCCAGGGCCTCATCCAACATGGCCTCAAAAACTTCTAGGGATGAGGCAACTATAGTTTCCCTGGGCAAGAGTGCCAGTGCCTCACCACCTTCTGAGAGAAAAATTTCCCTCTTAACATCTAAACTAATCTCCCCTCTTTTAGTTTTACACCATTCCTCCTTGTTCTGTCACTGTCAGACTGAGTAAAAAGTTGACTTCCTACTTCAAGTACCGAAAGGTTACAAAGACATCTCCCTTGAACCTCTTCTTCTCCAAGCTAAACAAGCTCATACCCCTAAACCTTTCTTCCTAAGGGGGGTACTCCAGTCCTCTAATCACTTTCATGTCCTTCCTCTGGACCAACCCTAACCCTACACCTTTCCTATGCTTCATAGCAGCATGCAAGAAACCGTGTAGTAGACAAGAATAGTAGTTACAATTTGCTTATAAGGAAAATAGCTCCTTATCCACTATCTTGCTCAGTGTTTGTTTTATATTCTGTGACATTACAGTTTATATGTTGTTAAGCATACATATTTTAATATGCTAGTAATTTGAAAAGGGAGGGTCTAGAATCTGGGAGGTCTGAGATTGCAAGATTATCCCCTGAAGGGCTAGGTGACATTGGCCAAATGACATTACCTTTCTACACCTCCATTTCTCCATCTAAATGCCATCTAAGATTTTGACACCCTTGAGACTTCTAAGGTGTATGAACCCAGACTGTGATAAAACTGCAAGGAAAGATTAGGCTAAATAAGATAACATTAACTGTGATGCTCATGTCTTAAATGTGAGTAATTATCATAAAGACTGCCTAAGATAGTGAGAAGTTAAACCAGTTAAAGAGAACACAACGTGCTGCTCTTTTTTTTTTTTTTTTTTGGATTAAATAATTAAGGCACTTGGCATTGCTTGTGTGCAAACTCATGGGTGTGCAATCAGTTGGGTTCTTTCCCCTGCTCAGTCTCTTCACTGTGAAATCTGCACTTACTTGTGTGGATCCTTCATTAGCAAGGAGAGAAGTGCACTAAAAGCTGCAAGAAAGAATTCCTCAGGCAGTCGCTTCTGATCAGACTATTCACTGTTATTATTTTAAAAAGAAGAAGACAGAAATACAAACAGAAAGGCCCTGCTCTGTTCGTCTTCCTGCAGCAGACTCAAGGAATTATCTTTTGTCTTCACTCTGTAAAGAGGGAGCTAAAAAGCAAATGACTTAAGAAGACAAGAGATTAGTTTCTCACCCCATATCTTGTTTGAAGGTCACCTTGAAGTTCCCTATGGTTTAGAGATGTTTTTATTATTTCTCTTTAAACATTTTATTTTCTTCCCCTGAGCTAAATGACAAGTTATGAAACTTTGTAGTTTCTCTTAATGTGAGTATTGAATAATAAGACATGACAGGTTTCCTCTCCGTAGCCAGCCCCATGCACATCAGCTGCTATGGCTCTTCATTATGTTCAACCACTCCTAGCTCTCAGAAATATGTTTTTGGTTTACATTCTCAGACTTTCTTTGTCTTCTCCTGTAGCTGTTGGTTTTGTGGTGCTGTCAGTGTCTGCAGTGGGGATTCAAACCCACCTTCAGACAGTCTTCTACTCCCTCTCTTTACCTCTGCAATAGATGCATACCTGTCAGGCTTTCTGGGTTTATGCTGAGAGGTACTGGTGGGAGAAAAGCAGACCATTAATAAAGCACCAGTGAAGGAAACTGCAGAGGAACAGAAGTTGGTGTTACATCCTGTCAGAGGACAGGAGATTCAAACTGAACCTTGAAGATCTTTTTACATGAATTCAGGAGGGAGGTGGATAAATGCTGTAACATGATCAAAAGTACCCACTTGACATTTGAAACGGGAAAGAACCTGATAATGTTTCAGAACTCTCCTTTTACTTTGGGGGCACTTTTGCATTGATTCTCTTACTGAAAACAGGCTACAGTTGAAGATTTTAATGAGTTGACCTCCAGTCAACAGTCCCTCCATAATGCCTACAGTATCTTACCTCAGACATGAAGTAAATGAGATCTCAGGTGCCACTTGAGAGCCAATACTCTTAAACCAAAAGGTGATATTAAAACGTGCATATTCTTCTGAGCAAGTAATCAAAGCTCGAAGTGCAAATAAGGTTACATAAAACAAGATTTTCATGATAGCTGTTGCTGATGGACAAAAACAAATTTAAGAGCATAGGCGAAGCATGAAGCGTAAGCATGTCTTAATTTAGAGTTTCCCAGATTAGATTTCATCCAACTCCCACAGTTACCCCATCTAGAGAAAGACTACAGTGCTTCCAGCAGCTGCCAGAACAGGATAAAATAAAAATTGCTTCTGCACTGGTGTGACCTGAGCAAATTTCCTTTGGAATATTCCACTGTATATTCATCAGCAGCTACAAAATAAACTGGTGGAAGAGTTAAATACTTGTGTCTGTTTCCTGCAAATAGGATAAGTGATTTCATAGGTGGTGTTTTCCTTTTGAGTGGAAAGTCTTCAGTGTGAGTAGGCCCTGAGAGCTGTATTTCAGGTGAAAAATGTGCTCTCAGTCTACCTTAGAAATTGTAGTTAAGAAATATCCCATAGGATGATTCATATATCTCAGAGTAGTTTTGTAAAATAAAGTAATTTTGCCATAGTGTTCTTCCCTAAATCATTTATAGCAGTTTACAGAACCATCCTGAAAAAGTGAATGCAAAACAAAGAAGCAATTGCTCTTGCAGTTTGTAAATTGTAACAAAATCTAATAAAAATAGAATAGTAATATTAAATATTCATTATACTTCTACAACCCTACTGAGAAATGGTACAAAGCACCAAAACATTTCATTCAGTAACATCTGAAATATATGTATGCAATCTATTATTTCATTTCCATCAAAAATATATAGCATCACAAAGGTGCAGTATTCTAGCACCAATTCTGGTCCTTCCGTGAGTTGTTTTACAAATCTTAATAAAAACATATACATTTAAGTTCACATATACCTATTTTAGGGTCTTGTAGGATAAAAAAATTGAAAAAATAAAAAGTAAATAGAAGTTAAGAGGAACATCACCATACATGTATAAAAAATACTGCCTCTGTTGTCTTTGGCCTTTAGTTTTCACTTGCATGGAGTGTTGCTCCCTTTTGAGGTATACATATCATTCTATATGATCAATAATAAAGTGATGTGCCATCAAAAAATATGATAGTATATATGCTGGGAGTGCATATACTCCCTTTAGAATAATTGTGCACAGGAAAATGACTAACTGGCTAATCCACTTGAATATTCCTAGAGAAGCAAATGAAGGAAAAACTAAACCCAAAAGATCTCTACAGGTCCCTTCCAATCCCTACAATTATGTGATTCTGTGAAATAAACTTCAAGTTTCTATCTGTAGTCCCAGGAGATAAGGTCTTATCCTAAAAACAGTGACCAATGTAACCTAGTCCATGAATCACAGCAGTTAGGCATGAAGAGTCAGATTCCATGTTGACACAGATTTTCAGTGGTCCCATTAAATGTAATGGGGTTGTGCAAGGTGTAAATCACTGTAAAATATGACTCCTTATCTAATTTATTTCTCTGAGATGAATTACTTCAAAGACATTTCTTATTTCCTTCCCTCGTAAAACGTTAGTAAAACAGATTTTATTTTTTAATAAAATTGCTCTAAATATCAGCGATTTAAGAAAATTTGCAATCTCCATGAATTTTCAAATTCTGTCCTAAAGTACAAGAAGAGTTTTTATGTTTTAAAATTTAATTCAACAGTAGTATTTACTGGTGTCTGTACTTATGAGTGAAATTATTTTACCTGTGCACTAAGCAAGCAAATTCAGTCCATTTCTTGCCTGTATCTCTTTATACTGTAAATTAATATGTCTGTTATAGAGAAGTGGTCCACTGCATTATTTCCACAGTAATTAGAAGAAAAATGGCCATTACAGTGGTGAAACAGAATTACAGTTGTGAATATTCAGTAGGGATTGTTGTACCTATTTAAAAAGGATGGCTTGTATGGCCTGGAAGGTCTTTCCAAAGGTAAAATTTGCAACACAGTGTGTGGTGGATTTCAAGACCCTAACAAGAAGGGATAACACCAATAGCTGTAATAGCCTGTATACATCTCAGTGATGAATAGGAATGAAATATAATAAATCTACTTGTCTTTGAATTTTTACTACCTCATCTGCTGCTCCTAAGAAGAACCTGTTTTAACCAGTGTGAAATGTCTTTTAAAAAAGCCATCAAAATCTTGACCATTTGTCTGTATTCATATAAATGTAAAGCTACAATACAAACAACACTCTAACTTGTACAAAGTAGATTTTTTTTAAATATTAATCTTATTTTTTGTTAAATGGATCAGAATTTATGGGCTTCATAAAACCATGAAAAGAGTTATCTACATTTCATCATTCAATATAACTTGTCTTTAAAGATAGCATGGTAGATTTTTTTACTATGCAGATGGTTGCCTTATGCCAACACTGAAAGCATTGGATCATCATGTTTTTCCTTACAGAATCCTTCATAAATGATTACATAGTAACTGAATCACATGGCACTATGGAGATGATAATATCTCTGTGCTATTGAAAAAGCACTAAATGTCCTAAGAGTTGCTTGAAATATTCCAAAAATAGTTCATCCATAACATAGGTGGATAATCAGAATATGGTTGCTGGGTGGTGGATTACAGGTTTCATCAATACATATCTGGGAAGACTTGCATAACTGATTCATGGCCTCATCACCCATGATTAATGTGCTATAAAGTTACAGGAATGAAAACCTCTTGCATGCACATGGTGATGCAGGGGCCCTGCAGAAAAGAGCAGTATGTGACCATGTAATTAATGTCTGTGCCATTAATCTATTTGCACAAATGGGCAGAATTGAGGTCACACTCACAAACTCACTGAGTCATGAGATCTCTCAGGTTCCTATCTTTGTCAGTTGTAGGGTGTTTTTTGTTTTTTGGCTTTGGTTTTTGTTTTTGTTTTTTCTGGATTTTTTTTTTTTTGTCATTTGTTTGAGTAAACTTATTATATAGGTTATATGAACCAATGTGATTATTTAAAAAGTGTGCATGCATAAAAATGTGAGGAAATGTTGACAGGTTTTATATAGTTCCTCAAGCATGATAGTTTGCTCTTCTTGCATGAGTGATAATATATATCAGTTAATTTTGTGATGTTATTGCTCTTTCCTTTACTCCTCAGGGGCAAGAGGTGAAAGCAGCTAATTCACTTAAACGTGAGGGCTGGTGCATGTCTCCACTGTGTTCAGCTAGCCTGAGATCTAAGCCAAACCATACCCCTATTATGGTAGGCACTGTAAGAAACAGTTCTGCTCCATGAATTTTACAAGGTAAATCCAAAAGAGGGGTTACAAATTATTATATCACTCCTTTTTAGAGAGTGAATGATTAAATTTAGGAAAATAATTTACAAAGCCTCAGCACCTACATTGAAGACTCTTTTTATACTTTAGTTCCAACCATAATCAATGGACTTCCAGAGAACAAGTTTGATTTTTTACTGGCCCAGTCATCCTGTGGAACTATTTCTCTTTCACTCTTACTGATCACAAACACCTCTGGGTGACTGTGTCCCTAAATCAGAATTCTTACCCAGACAGTGAATTACAGTCTCTACTAAATCCACTTTTAAATGACACTCACTAGGAGCTAGTCTCTTCTGAATCTTTGGCTGGTAATAATTGGAATTAGATGATCTTAAAGGTCCCTTCCAACACAAACCATTCTGTGATTCTATGATCAAGTTCCTTGCCCAGTCAAAGAGGATATGACAGTATATGAGGAAATAAAAGGTCTCTGAAGGACCTATCCAGTGTCTTAGTCACAGAATCACAGAATCACAGAACGGTTGAGGGTGGAAGAGATCATCTATTCCTACACCCCTACTTCAAGCAAGGTCACCTAGAGTACGTTGCTCAGGATCTTATTTAGGAAGGGTTTGAATATCTTCAGAGAGACATCATAACCTCTCTGGCAATCTTCTATCCTCTGAATGAGCTTTTCTTTGTCCTTTAGGCTTGATTTTCCAGTAGGTTAAATATGCTCCTTATCGATACTTAATCAGCACTTCCCAGCAGTATATCCACTCTGACAAGAAAAGAGGTTCTCTGATTCTTCATGGAGATTTTTCTATTGCCTTTTGATGGGGAGAATGATAGATAACATATAACCGCTTTAAACTTTTAAGTATTTAAAGTATTGCAGGCTTATGAGGGAAAGCCTGGAAGGGACATTGGAAGTGAGAAAAAAGCCATACGCTGGCACACAGTCAAGAGAACCCTCTCTGATTTCAAATAGGTCCAAAGGACTGCCCTACCATACTCAGAAGAAAGGCTAATCCCTGGGATCATTATATTCACAATCCTGCCTTGTGATCTTTATAAGTCTTCCTCTGAACACAGAGGATGTGCATCCTAGTGAGACTGTCAAAATGCTTTTTTATATGAACACTTGGTTCAAAAAGAAACAGAGTGCTGTGAAGTTTCTGTAAAGAAGCAACCATCTGAAGATCTGCCTTATGAAAGATTAACTTGAATCCTACAGCTTCTTTTTTAATTTTTTTTTATTTTTTTTTTTACAAAAGCTCTTTTTAATGGTTCATGTTTTAAATGCACCCTGTTTAAATATTTATGCATCCTGAGCTGTTTTTTCTGCATCTGGAACTTTTGCCATGGCACTAGCCTTTTTATTTCACACCACTGAAAGCACACTGCACTGTGTACAAAACAGCATCTAAAGGTCCCCTGGAGAACGCATGCAGCAAGTGTGTAAGGCCTGCTTAAACATGTGTGTGAGATGTATTAGTTGCCTGAATGCTTTGACTGGTAAGTCAGGGAGTGTGGTGAACCTAACTCTATTCTGGACAAATGTTTTCAAACCCAGCCTGGAAGTCAAAAGTTGTGGCTTCTGTGTTGAATGATATGTTAGCCTCTTTCCTATGCTTCTTAATCTTTCCTTTTCTCTGCTCAGCCTTTGTTATTTGAACTTAACCATTCTAGGCAGATTTTTTTGTTGTGTTTTCAGAACTGCATGGAACTTCCATTCCTGTTTGAGTGTCCAGACAATTACAGTATAAATAATGAATTGATGTGACTACACTTAATATTTTAAATGTTAAAACAAAGCATAGAAGTGAAGTTCTGGATTCCTAGTCCAGTCTCTATGTAGTAGGGAGGTCTTGACTACAGGTCCTTGGTCAGATTTTTTAGTATATTTCACCATTTCTGGTGTGGAAATCAGTGAAAACAGACTGCCCTTTGTGTAGAGATTCAAAATGAGTTTTACATAACTTTCATATCTCTTTACAATGCTGTAGATCTCTGTTGTCCAAGAAATAGGAAAAAAATCATATTATGTGTAAGGTTTAGATTATACCTTTGGAAGATGTATCTTCAAGTGGGTTTGCTAATGCATGACACCTGAAAATGATGCGTGAATAAGAGCTGTTTTTAAAGTACTTCAAAACAAGTGAAAGAACAGGAAGAAAAGAATCATTGGTGTCTGGAGTACTGATAACAAGTCTCATGCCTTTTAGGATTGATTCATTTTGCAGGCTCTGATAGCACAAACATAGGCCATGCCTTGGGTTAACATGCTTAGATTTCTAATGATAGGAAAGTCAAGGAGTGGGATCTGTATCTCTCAGAGAAACAATGCACATCAAAGTGCTAGTCCAGCAGCATGCAGTGGTTATTGAAATCCATCCTTGCTCAACTTTTCATACCCTTATTTTCATCTCTCTTGACCATCAGAGACCATACTGGAAGGCATTTTCATCAGGTCTGTATCAGAATAGCCTTGTTACTATTATGCACAATAACATTTTGTTAACAGCAGAAACTGTGGGGCTAGTGTGCAAATCTGAAGAGGAATGATGAAAAAGATGTAGGCTGATAAACTCAGTGTCTTGCTTCCTATCTTTGTATCCTTGCACAATTGTTCCCTGTAGTGTTGAGTTTTTTTTTTTTTTTTGTTTTTTTTTTTTTTGGTTGGTTGGTTCGGTTTTTGTTGTTGTTTGCTGTTTTTTGGTTTTGTTTTTGTTGGTTTTTTTTTCTATTCCCTATGATTTTGTCTATTCCTATGTGTTCAAAAAATGGGTTTACTGTTGTATCTGTAAGCTGCCCTATAACTTAATACATCCCGCTGTCAGCAGGTTCTAACATTAATCCTGCATTTCTTTTCATTTCATCCCTTTCATCCTATTTGTGTTGTGAAAAGCAGCCAATTCTTAAGCTGCTGCTAATACAGTGTCGTGACTGAGAAAGGGAAGTTTTGCTCAACATTTTGGCTTTCACTGAGATCTGTTTTCAGCAGAGACTACAGCATTGTCAATTATACCTGCATTTAAATATAAAGATTATCTTAAAGGAAGATAGATGCCTTAAACATTCAGTGTAGTACCCCTGGGAAGAAAATGTTTCTAGCCTGAGTGAAATTTGATTTTATCAGAGAGAATATCGCAGTCAGACTTTGTCCCTTTTCCATCTGCAAAGTAATCTGCAGAATCTAAGCAAGTCTTCTCCAAGGGAAATATCATGTCCTGTTGCGAAATAACTCTTCATTTTCCAAAACACTCTTGCAGCTCAATCTTTTCCATACATGGAGTCCTGTCTCTCCAGCAAACAGCAGTAATGATGCCCCTTCTGTATACAGTGTGCGTGTTTTGTTTTGTTTTGTTTTTTACAAGGAAAAGGATTAGGCATTTTGAAAGCACTGGTGTTTACTTCGGGAGAAATCCATCCAAGACAAGTGAACCGTCAACACCTACTTCTCAATAAACAACTGTCAGGGATTTGAGTAAATGAGGGCTGTGTGTGTGAGTGTGTGTGTCTGTTGGTTATTTAATTACCCCTTGAGTCTGCTCGTATCCCTAGTAACCTTCATGTTTTCATTTGAGTTATGCCATAGCTTTGTAGTTATTTTTCCCAAATCATGGCTGGTTCTGAGACCAGATTGTTAGACACCAGCTTGGCTTTGTTTGCTGCCTGTTTTACTGTAGCGTGGGCATAAAATTTAAACAGGAACCTCTGAGCTTTTATGTGCTTCAGTGGAGGTTTTGTGCTGCTTTGATGACTCTTAGACACATTCCCTAAGTCCTGCATTAAGCCTTGTTCTCCTGAAAAAGCCAAGCCCTACTGGGTTCCCATTAGAATATGTTGTTTGGAAGGGAGAAATTTTAGCTACATTTCACCAATAAAAAGCGCTGCTTCAGTAGCTCAGCATAGCATATGCTGGTTAAATCTTGTAGGTCATCGACTGGACAGGAATACTGTTGGGCAAAACTCCTTACTGGAAGGGAAAGATGTCTCAATTGAGTCAGGATGCTGAGCTTAGATCCGATATCAGAATCACTGGATGAAGCATTCTTCATATTTTCATGGAAAGAGTTTTTCATTACGATGAATGTTTTTCAAATTTTTTTTTGAGGAGGGGGTGGGCCTCTTCTCCCTGATAAATAATGACAGGACGAGAGGGAATGGCCACAAGTTGCGCCGGGGAAGATTTAGATTAGACCTGAGGAAACATTTTTTCTCTGAAAGAGTGGTCAGGCACTGGAATGGCCTGCCTAGGGAGGTGGTTGAGGCACCATCCCTAGCGCTGTTCAAGAAGCGTTTAGATGAGGTGCTAAAGGATTTGATTTAGTAGTTGGGTAGAGATAGTGATAGGAGGATGGTTGGACTAGATGATCTTGTAGGTCCTTTCCAACCTTATGAACTTATGAACAAATGAGGTGCTGTGCTATGGTAGTCAAAAATTCATGAGTTTCTTCCTCTATTTTTTTTTTCTGTTTTGCTTTGTCTTGTTTCCCTTTGAGGAAATAAAGTAGATATCTTCACCTCAACAGCATCTCACCTAGAACTGAGAGCTCCAAAAATGTCATACGTAGAGACCAAGGCTTGGTTCGTAATCAATGTGGTCAAAATCCACAGGCCACACTGGTGGAGAGATTCTTATTCTCCATGCTTAACTCAGAGGTCAGACAGTATCCTCTTTTTGGCATTTATTGTAACAATAAGATTTTGTACTTTTCTTCTGCTGAACCATAAGACCTGGTGAAAAGAGTCCAAGAATCAAAAGGCAAAGTAAGATATGCCTACCTTTAACCACATGGAACTAAAGCAAAGCCTTGCTAATCTCACAGCAACTGCCCACATACTGCTGAGAGGGCTAAGTAGTGCATTGCTCACTGAAAAGCAGCGGGGTTAAGCTTCTCTGGAAGTACCAAGAATGGAGCAGACACACTCTTGTTGGAAATAATCTATGGAAAGAGCAGGAAAAATATGCCTGAAGCAGGAGATGCTGCTTTATGGGCAGCAGGCAGGCAGCTCAGTTGCATTCTTCTTGTGGCCAGTAGCTTTAAATATGTGGCTAACAGAATATACATAAGTTAAGATCTTACTGATGAACAAACCTCAGAAGTCTGAATTGGTGTTTGAATACAAAGATAGAAGTGTGAACATCTAAGACGTGACTAATTTGAAACTTCTGTTTCCAGAGGTCCATGTGTATCACGTAGCATTTGCAGAGAGGGTGCAAGGAAATGTTAACCTCTGTTAACTTTGAAAATGGCTGGGTATAAATTTGAATTGCATATGTAAGTTTGTTCTTTGCTTTCAAAATCTTTATTTGCCTGGGAACAAGACTGTGGTGTATCCAAGATTATCTGTTTGCTCTTCCATGGTTTACCTCAAAAAGGAAGAAGAAGTCTTTAATTCAAGAACAATTTTAATTAAGACTTTGTAACGGTAGAGCTTGTATGAAAAAATGAAAAATTCTCTGCTTCGAGGAAGAGTGATGGCACCAAACGTCCCCCAAAGGTTCACAGCCTACTGCATTCAAAAGGCCTTTTCAATGATCAAGGATCTCAACAAGAAATAGTAATGATAGGTGGAAATCTTGAACATATTGCCAGAAACAATTTGAGGCTCCAAACATTTACCTGGTTGGGAAATATTTCAAGAAATTGTTTTGTCAAGGCATGGCTCAGCTCTGGTGTGGAGCAGCAGGAAAGGAATTAAGGTATATTATTGGACATCAGTGTAATTGGGGCTACATTCATCCTGCCTCCCTTTTTATGGCTAATTCAGGAGCCTGAATTATTTGTTCAGGTGTCCTATACGGTCAGCAAAGTGATTTAGCATGAGATGATCTCCTCTCTGAGGGCCCTACTGACAACATGAGGAACTCTGGCTCCTCAGCCAGGTGCTGGTAAAGGTTGGGTGGCCAAAGCCAGGACCTCAGTTCCCTACCCTGTCTGACAAGCTCCAATAAGATGGAGAGCCAATTCCTGCAGTATATTCATGGAAGCTGGTTCAAGCTATAGCCTTAGTAACAAGCAGCTCTGTCCTGAGGAAGGCTTGGATTTGGATCCTGACCTGAATTTCTTATTTTACCTTCAACTCTACAATGTACTTTTCTTTTTTTTTTTTTAACTCCTAACTAGAAACCTAGTTTCTGGAGGACAAGAGCTGAAAGCATAAAAGCTTTTCTTTAATCACAGCCTTTTTCCTATTTTTCTTTAAGAAAAACCCTAGTGAGCAGCAGCCAGCCCTGCTGAGATGTAGCCTCAAGTGTCCCCTCCTTTGCAAACTGGAGGAGTACAACAAGTCTGCAAGGGAAGGAAACCTAATTACATTGCACATGTTCTAATTTAAGTTGCTGTGGGTTGCTGGGAGTTTGAACAGCAGAAACACGAGGTCATTTCTTGCCTGTGACCATGGCTTTTGCTTGATGAAAAGTGGATAGTCCTGATAGCTTTCTCTGGTGTAATTACCTCAAAGATGGACAACTGAGGATCTTTTCCACAGCCTGGTCTTTCTTTCCTTGTAAAAAAAATGTTAAACTTAAGCATCTAACAACATGCACAAATGTGCACAAATGTACACAGTTGAGCAGGTAGAGCTTTACATGTGTGTTTTGATCACAGGTGTAATAATAATCCATTGTAATGTCACCACAAAGCTAAGGAACTTGAAAAGCATCACTCATGAGTAGAGTTTGCAACACAGAAATTTTAAATAAATTTTCAATATTTATAGTTCTTTTTCAATTCATTTACATACAAACCAGAGAAGATATATACCTCATACATTGCTGGAACTCTCACTTGCTTTTTTTTTTTTTTTCTTACTGTTTCAATTTACAGAATATTCCTTGTTTCATGCTGGTAGTGGAAAGTGTATCTTATTATCATTGTCTGAATAGGTATTCATTTATTTGAAGTCACATTAACCAAGATTGCAATGTGCCTTGTGACTTCTGTCTTGGGAACCTCCATGGGCACTGGAAAAAGTGAAGGTCAGGTAATCTAAAATCTTCTGTTGGTATTGGTGGAAAAAATGTGGAAAGGCATTGGGTAAATTGCTCCAGCTCGTTATTTCTATATAATGGCTCCTTCTTCCATGAATTTTTTGAGATTCATTGGAGATAAATTTAGATCATGAAAAGGCTTTTTGCTTCATGTGAATGATGTGATGGATATCCTTCTGAAGACTATGATGGAAAATGCATGTAATAAACTTCTGTTAGGTCAATTTTTATTATTATTATTTTTAATTATACATCATTTACTGAAGTGTAGTCTTTGTACGCATCACTGGCTTCTCTTGAAAGAAGAGAATCTTTTACTTGATCAGTAAAAGTAAATCCAAAATATATTATGTGTGGGAAAGGGAGTATAAGGAATCTAAAAGTTTCTCTTCTCTTCTTCACTGGAGTTGTTATCCGTGCAGGCATCTAGTACCCTCAATTGTGCCTAACCTACTCCAAGTAGAAAAAATATAGGCAAAAAAATTACTTTAATATATTGTACAATCTCCAGTCAGGGAAATCTCAAATTCTCAGATATCCATAGCAAGCTTAACAGTCTGCAGCAGTGTGTGCACTGAACTAAAGTCTCTGGCACTTTAAAGTGCACATTTTCCAGCTTTGCCCTTTCCACAGTATTCCACAGGGGCCACCCATCGCAACTGCTGATAAGGTCGTATGCAGGGTGGGTGATGAATCTGCACTGATTTCAGAAGGTTCTGTCTGCTTGCAGAAAATAAATATGCTTGTATCTTTGAGAGAAATCCTGGAAGGGAGAACCTGCAGGAGTCTAGTCAAAAATCTGCATTCAAAAACAAAACAAAGAGAAAAAAAGAACATGTGAAGAAATAGTAACTAAAAATTCAGTGGTTTGAGATTTAGATTTTGTTGTTTATTTTCCCTCCACAATCGTCAAAAACATTACTGAATACTGAATATAACATTGGATACAGACAGACACCTCCAACATTTCAGGGGTTTGCATCTGGTCTCCTGTTTTTAATAGCAGAGAAATGTAAACCAAATCAATATGTTCCTCTCTATCTAGGAAAGAAAAAGCAGCATTTTATAGGAAAAGAAAGAAAGGCAGCCAGTGCCTAAAAATGACCCCAATGTTCCTCCTGTCTTCAGATCCAGGATGTTTTGATTTTGTGCACTTCCACAGATGTAAGTGAGATCTGGATCTAGATTGGATATCAGAATTTTTGCTTCATTTGGAAGCTCAGGGCCAAATCTCAGCTAAGCTCTATTTGTCGAGGACAGGGTCAGTCTGGAGGAATATTTTACATTTAGTTACCTCTAGAAAAAACATGTGTGTGCACACTTAGCCAACACAGGGGAATTATTACAGGAATCACAACAATTTTCCTTATATATTGTTTTCCTGAATGCGTTGAGATGAGTGTGTTTCTTTTTGCATGTACTTACAGAGCCATGCACAATCCAACACTGCTCATCTCCACTCTGGGGAGAACTGCATCTCACTGGGCTTGTCAGGAAATAAAGGTCCTCCCTAGTAAATAAACTCTGCTGCACCACTGGGACAAGGTGCTTTGCAGCATCAGGGAATATGGCAAGTGAAATGAATTGTTAAAAATGTGAAATATTCTATTTGGTGCCAAGGATGAGGAAGAATTGCTGGGATGAATCCAGAACTGAGGTGTGTCTAGGGATGGAAATGATTCCAAGGGAAGAAAGAAGAGGCTCTGAGCAGTGAGATTTATTACACTGGGATATAGCCTCCCAGAAGAAGGGCTTGAAGACACATTGCTGGAATTGCTTAACATTTGGTTGGACAAAACACTTGAGGATACAGAGAGGATATATGGCCACAGATTTTTAAGGCTAGAGCCACTGTGATCACTTAGTCAGACCTTCTGCATGACTCATACCAGGGGATTTGCCTAAATGTATTCCTGTTACAAGTCCAATATCTGTCATGCACTAATGCATATCTGTTTGAAAAAACACCCAGCCTTGATTTACAAGAATCTTCCAGTTATCGAGAATCCATTGCCATGATAAGCTGTTCTCATGGTTATTTATGTTCCATATTAAAAATGTGGGCCATGTTTCCATCCTACAATTATTAACTTCTTCTTCAAACCCTGCATCAATCGGCTAAGCTGAAGGAGCTGCTGTGACACTCTTGTCCCTAGTTGAAGTCAGTTCATTTTAAGTGTACCTCAAATGCTTGCAACACCGCTATCACCAATGCTATAGCTCATCTCCTTCTGTCCTCCAGTACCTCTTGGAAAAAACTTACTTTCTACCATCTCTACCAATGCTAAACCTTCAGAATAATCCACATTTGGGGAGGCAAACAGTAAGACGTATAATTAGATCTAACTTTGCTGCCTCTAAAATGGACAAGTACATGCCAATGTCTGAAGTGTGTACTGTCTTCCCCTGATTTACCCTGTGCATCAGGGTAGGGGATAGTGGATTATATCCTTGGTGTCAGTATTTTTATGGAGTTAACTCAACTCAAGCACACAGTCAGCACTTAAGAGGAAGTAATAACAGCATTGGGAATGGTTCTGCTTTGTCAACATGTGTGAGTGAAGAAATGTATTCAGGCGATTTAGTAGAATATGGACAATTAAAAGAGCAACACTCTGATGGTGCTGGCAACACTGTACTGTCTCTCTATGTGGTCTCAATGGCTCCACACCTAAGAGAGCAAATATAGGGAGATCTCTGAATTTATTAGAAGTCCAGCAACTGAAAGATTTTCTCCAAACTAGATCATCTACATGGATAAGCAAATCTTGATCCAGAAAAGCTACAAGTTTTGCTGTTCTGGATACTAATCTCAGATCTGAATTCATGCTAAAAGATTTTCCACCTGTTTATTCAAACTCATGGGTGAAAGAATGGGGATTCAGTGAACTGAATTTTATTCCAGATTTCTTAGATGAGATGCCAGAGAAATCTAGGAGGTCATTTAAGCACAAAGTAATGCTTGGTGTGCCTTGCAAGCTTTTTTTTTTAGACTGCTGCACCATGTTCTCTCTCTCTTTTTTTTTTTTTTTTTTTTTAGTCTGTGCTGCTGTTTTATTTCTGTAGAAAAGAAACCTAAACTTAGACATGGCCTTTAAGGATTGTTGCTTTACCTTAATAAAAGTGTAGTTATTCCAGAGTCATTGTGAAAATGGCTGAGAAAGTCCTGAATGTATAAAATCAAGGGACAATTAAATCTTGGGTTCAGCTCCCTAATGGATTTCCATTGGAGATCTACACTTAATAAAATACAGAAAATTGCATTTTATTTTGGCACATAAATACTGGTAGTGGGAGACTGTGGCATTTAGAAGAGAGAATCACTGCACCAGAAAACTCACTTCAGCAAAATGATGCAGTCCGGTTGAGCCTCTTTTATGATCTGAGAAATGACTGTTTTTATAGCACACTAAATAAAACCTGCTATTCGAACTGCAAGTTTATTAGTAAAGGTGATTCTGTGATAGCTGGGGAGGGAGGAGAGAGGGGAGACAAGGAATGAACAACAGAAGAGAGATGTGTGTCATTCAGAAAAAGCACAGAAATGCCCCCCAAAATGTGATATCACTCATCATTACCTCATCTACCATTGCCACTAAAATAACTGATGTCAGCATAACTATTTCTTTGTTGCTCCAAAACATTATTGCTAGCCAGGCCTAATTCTACTGATGGGAAAGCCTTTGCTGTGGGTGCAATAAGGATACTAGCAAAAGCATCTGTGTAGGAGAGGTGGCTGTGGGGAGCCACATCCAGGAGGGTTCGGCAGGGCAGTCGGTGACAATAATGCCACCCAAAACTGCTGCTCTTATAGTCTTGTAAGAAGACTTGCAGGTGGATGTTGGCATCCTCATAGAATGTGTCCATGCCTCAGATGTTGCAATGACTTGCTTGGTATTTTTCTTCAAACCTAACTGCTTAGGGGTATAAATGAACTTGCCTGGTGGAATACTAAAGCTGATGGCTATGCCATGGGAGAGAATGTCATCTTTAGACTAGAAACTATATGCTGCCACACTGCTGATGTCTTTGGCCTCCACAACAAAGCTCTGCAGAAACAGCGTCATGCGTTTGCTGTTGGTACTAGGATTATGGGGAAAAGTATTATATTTTATCCAAAACATCTTTTTTTATATTTTATCTAAAACATCAAAATGGGCACAGCGTACATATAAACTGAGAGGACAAATCTGAAATTATAGTTGTCTTATAGTTTTTGCATACAGGGTAGATTTCACTGCATGCTTGCTTGAAAAGCTAGAAATGACAGCATGAGAATTCAAGGCCAGATGAGCGTGTTCCTGTTCTCTTTCATCAGAAGATAATTATTTCACTGATGAAAACCCAAGGAGAATCCCACTCAGGAGATGGAGACCAGCTTTTTGAGAGAGTCAGAATGTGGCACATCTTCTTATACATCTTACGTCATTTGCTGGCTCTACAGAGAATGAGGTTTTGAGTACATACCTAGTGGAGCTAGAAATTTATCATGCATGACATCTTCAGGCAGATTTTCCAAAAGGAATGAACCACCTACATCTTGCTGTGGATCAGTTTTATTTTTTCAGGGTGAATGGGTAGGGCAGGACTTACTCCTTCATGCTGAAATGTAGAAGAACTTTCCTTTTCTTCAATATATGTAAACTTCTTTGCAGATCTTCATGAAATTTAACCCAGATACACCAAATAGATATTCTGGCAGATTTCTGGACTTTGTGCTAATGCTGTAGCACATGCAATACTTTATGCTAGACCTTAGCTGCAATCAGGATGCTTTGAAAGAATTAATGTGGCGGACAGTAACTGCTAAATGAAGTGCATGCTAAAAGAATGATGAGCTAACTGACTGGAGCTCACAGCTTTTACGAGCTTTTCTAAATGCCTGTTTTCAGGTGAATTCAGCATCTCCTTGACATTCAAGGACTCAATTTATAATCAAATTATTTAACTCTAGTGGAAAAAACATTGGCCTCAATGGAAAAGACATTTATAATTCCCCCACCCCTTAGAAGAAAAAAAAAATTGCATTCAGGATAAAGTTGCAATTCCTATAATAAATGAGGGATAAAAAAAAATCTTTCAGTGCAAATTAAGCACTGCAGGCTTTTAAAAATTACAACAGAAACTTAAAGCACACAGCTGCTCACATCCTTATTTCCAATTTAGTAATCTGTGACATGCTGCAGCATTAATGCTCCGGACAACACAACAGACATTTCAGAGATAAATACTTACTGCTAGCAATTCTATATAGCCAACAGAACTCCATCCATCCTGGCACACTTCTGCCATTTGATTTTGCCCTCAAATGCTGAATTTACAGACGAAAGAGGAAGAGCATGAAATAGACATTTAGACGTGCAATTTTTTACTTGCACACCAGCTCCATGGGACTATAGCACTTTTGAAGGGATGGAAATATATTTTATATATCAATATTAAAGTATTTGTGTCAGTGATGTTATTAGGTTCATTAGCACAGCTTTTGGACAAAAGAAAGCAAGCAAGAAGTTTAAGAAGGTATTTTCCTCTGCAAACCCTGGCTTCTTGGGTGTAATGTTCACTTGAAATACTCACTTAACACTCTTTGCACTGGCTTAAGGTTAAGCAAGGACCAAACCAGAGTTGTCTCACCAAAACTGTTGGTTCCACTGTAGTCCACCTTAGGTAGTGTTTAATTGTTCTCTACCAGCTGCCTAAAGTTAGGCAGCAAAATGTGTTATGCTTAAACATGATTCTTCATCTGCGCTGTTAGTCAGTGGTGACGGGGTCTTTGTTGGAGATGACAAAAAACCCCATTGTTTAGAGTTTTCACAGACTCGGTGTTTCATGCATAGCCCTAAAAAGAATAGGGTTGTTAAACTTTTGATAAAAACAGTATGTGCAGAGATGAGCTTATTCTGCAAGTAAGGAATGAATCAGCTCCTTGCTCCAAATCCAACCTTTATAAATCCACAATTTGTTGCAATTTACTCAAATAAAATCCTCAATTACTGTGTTTGGAAATTGAAAGTGCTTGGAATGCAGCTGAACACTGAAATAGTGTGCAAATCATCCAGTTTAAAGCAGTAACAAAATTAATTTTGAATAACTGTAGAATCTGACAGTTATAAAGCAAAACAGGATGCCTTAGTTGTAATGCCTGAACAACTATTATTTGCAATCATGTGAGCATCTTTAGACCATTCAGTAATCTCTGTGCACTGTTTTATCATTTCTGAAAGGATAAGTACTTTACATAAGCATTCTTAAAAGGGTTACAATGCAAAAGCTTCTCTATAAAGCAGTGTTTTTACTTAGTTTATCTTGACCCTGCCCATGGTATGAACAGGAAGGTGCTTATGGTGCAGCAGCAAATAACGACACCATCTCTTCCATGGAACTTCAACTTCTCTGTGTTGATATGATTACATAAATATCTCAGGAAAGACAGAGGTGTGTAGCAATGGCAGTGCAAATCTGAAAGGCCCCCTAGCACCTTCAGTGAAACTGTTCTTGATTTGCACAGTACTGCACCACAATCTGTTATGTTTATGTTCAGTGAATGGACAAAACAGGTGATGCTTTGCTTTTAATTAAGCCACTCTTACCCCATCCTGTGTCTTGCACTCATATTGTCCCCCTGCAGCTATGTGTTAACTCCTGCTTCTCTTTCAGTATCTAATGAATGATACTCAGTTGTGTGAATGTGGTACTGTTTGGGCTTTGTGCTATTGAAGATTCAGGGTTTTAGGGGAGGAGTGAACTCTGGGAGTATTGAATTTTATACACAGCTCTGGAAAATTCCCTTTATTTGGGACAATACTAATGAATTTCATATTAATGCCTGATGACATGTTTTCCATTCATATTTTAATTGGAATTAAAGCCCCTATATCAATTCTGAACTAGCTTCAGTGAAGTTTCTCACAAGACATTATTGCTATTTGCCTTTCTAGCGAGTGTTATATTCCAATTTGTGATCCCTCCTCCCTGATTAGCATCTCCAAGGATCTAAAAGACATCCTGAAGCCATTTCAGATACTTGCTATTACAAACTGACCTGATTCAATCAAACAATCCTGATACAGATTGATCACAATTACTGCTCAGCCCATAAGTCATCAGACCGACCGGAACTAAGTTCCTCTAAATCTGCAATCTCCTCCACCTAGAATATTTTATTTACAGGGTAAAGCTACCTCCCAGAAGGCTTAGTGCACTCAACAAAAGATGTGAACTATCTCCAACCTTTAGTTCTGTTTATAAATTTCAAGTCAGCTGTTCTCAGTTGCCCCACTGGGACACCAGAGGAAATGCTCAGTTTCAGTTTTGAGCAAAAGTATGAGCTGAGCAAGGATTATTTATTCATGTGTTGGAGCAGGATATCTCAGATATTTTCTTCCTCTCAGAGGGTTTTCTTTTCCAGTAACTTATTTTCATGCATGTCTAGGATGCAGAAACTGAAGAGAAAGCTTTTCAAGAGGAACAAATTACCTGGAGTTTCTCCCATTTTTTGGAACTCCATGTGAAGGACAAAAACAACAGATGTTGTTTTTAGAAGGCAGGTGCCCATTGTATTTTCATCTTACCCTCACTGCAGCCATGTTTATTCATTCAGTCCTGAAAATCTCAGGCTGACCTTTTGCCTCACCGTAGCTGCTTTCATTATGGTCTAGAAATATTACCAGTATTGTCTTTAACTTTTTAAAATCTGAATTAGGAATGAACGAAGTCTTGCTTTTTCTCAAAACTGGCTAGGTGCAAGGAAGGTCCAGTCTGCATACAACAGAGCTCCTTTAGCAGAGTACCATTCTTGAGCTAATATGCTGCCCTGCATGGCTTGGAAACAGTCTTGTGACTCAGCATCAACCAGCCCAGGTGGCCAACAGACCAAACGCCTGCATACATTAAAGCAATCACCCCACTGATTTCCAATGAGATGTCAGCTCCTTATTGCCAGAATTGCTACCACAAATGCTTTTCCTAGACCACACAGAGGATCTGAACAATGTTTTTCTGAGATTCTTGCTTGCTGGAGAGGCCCTGAGAAAAGGCAAACACTTCTGAAGTCTCTAAGTGATATTATTCATTTAGGAAATCCTTTCCTCTTCTATTTGATTTTATATTTTTATTTTATTTTCAGCCTATGAAGAAGAAAGCAAAGGATGGTATGTCCCGAGAGCATACTCTGATGTGTCACTGTGGATGCCAATCCCCACAGACGCTCCCAATGTTATTAATTTTTAAAAACAAACTTGCTGATTGAGGTTCTGACTGCCTTTAAATTGTCTCTACAAGGAGACTGTGTACTAATTAACCCACAGAAACAATCAATGATGTACCTTTTTCAAGTTTCAGGGTGATTAGAATATGAAAATGAAGAGCACAATGGTGCAGATGTTTTAAAATCACAGCAGACAGCAATTAGTGACATGGGAACCAGCTGCTTATCTCTCCATATAAAGCCTCTTAATAGGGAATTACACTTGAGGAGCCATTACACAGATGGATCTGCGAATGATTTAAAGAGGGGGCGTAGTAGTATTAACTTTGATTTGCAAGCCAGATTCCTGACAAGCTCTATGTGTGTTACCTCTAGAATAAAAGTGCAATTGAAGTAAAAAAGGTACCACACCCCATAAGTAACAAGATTTGTCTCAGGTGATATCTATGTTTGTGTTAATTTTTTCTTTTTTTTTTTTTAAGTTGCATTTTTTTTTCTTGTAGATTAGTTTAGATATTTTCTTTCTCATTTTCTTATTAATTTATTTATGGTTACTGGAATCTATTCTCTTTTTCTGCTTTAGGACTGAAAGTAGCATATAGATTTGAAGAGAAGCTCAGAGGGAATGTGAAAGCAGAGTGATAGATCTAATAGTTAAAATAAGAGTCCAAGAGGGACCGATTCAGTCGCTGGGTACTCTCTGTGGAGTAGGACGCTGTTCATCAAGAAAGGAGATATAATATGTCTTTCCTTTTTAATGTGTGAGGCCTTCATGCATGAATAAAATTATCAAGAGAAGTGTATCTGTAGGTGCAGGGATACCTAAGTCTGGCAAGGCAAGTAAAAGCACACATTGCCATCTCCTTTGCTCTCTGTCCAGTTCTCTTCAGCTGCCTGTAAACACTGTGTATCCTGCTTTTAAGCCTACCCACAGCTGCCTGAAGTGAGGACTTAAAGTCATGGCCTTGTCAATAAAACCATTTCACTAATGATAAGAGGACTCATACGTTACTTTTTTTTGTCTAAGTTTTAGCATATATATTACAGATGACTATGTTATAGAACATTGGTTAGTGTTGCTCAAACTTCTTCATAGATATGAAGCAGAAGATATTATTTTTACTTTTTAAAGGAAAGGTGGGATTATTACCCACTAAGGCTTTCAGGTAAACTGAATATTAAGAGAAATATCGACCAAGGTTTGTGGTAAAATTGCATGGGTTAAAATACATTTCTACTTTCATGTCAGCTGAAGGACAAGAGTCCTGATCCAGAATAGTTAGCTGATAAAGAAAATCACTTTTAATTAAAAAGTTAACTACTGACAGAGACAGACACTGAAGTTTTAAGTATTTCTAGGATATCATAAACCAAAAAATAAACAAAGGTTAATCATTTCACTTTTCAGGAAAAAGCCCACTATCCTTGGTGCTAGTCTCAAGCTGTGCTGCTGTAGGAACTCTCTGATTCAAAAGCTCCTTGCTGTAGATCTATAGAGCTGCAGAATACTTGTGCTTGCTGACAAATGAAATAA
This sequence comes from Cyrtonyx montezumae, assembly GCF_038088225.1. NCBI lineage: Eukaryota > Metazoa > Chordata > Aves > Galliformes > Odontophoridae > Cyrtonyx > Cyrtonyx montezumae. The sequence continues at coordinate 844,380 of NW_027072047.1, forward strand.
TGAATTTCTGTGTATGGTACCATGACATAGGTTTTTGAAGAGCCTAATTTACTCTCATAGCCCTGATATCCTCCACTAGCTCATCTCAAAAGTTAGATTCTGCTATGTCTTATTTGTTTCTTAGGGTAGTGCTCATCCAGAAGGGCAAGATAAAGTCTAAATAGTAGGACCAATGAGATCAGACAGCAGTACAGAAAGGTACAACATAAAAAAAAATAGATTTTGCTGCATTTCTTTCAACCAATTTACTAATGCTTTTAAGAAGACAGTCCCCACATGTTTTTATATAGCCTGTGAAACTCAACCTACTGCAGCTGCATGATCTCTGGTTACCCTGGTCTTCTCTACAAAAGAATTATTTTGGGACGACATGGACGTGTCTGGCAGGGGACAGCAAATTGTTAATGTTATGCTTGAAGGAGTATCATGAAGAGACCCAGTGGACTGCTATGTCCTTCAGCAGAGATATAGTTTGACATCCCATTTAGGAAATGAAGTTCCCCAATACTGCCGACTGGTTGGTTTTTGAAGCCCTGTTAAAACTGGAGTATTTATCTGTGTGGTTAAGCGCCTCAAGCGTTGGCACCTTTGATGACAGAGGGATATCTTTCTCATGAATTGTAAGATTAATGTTGTGGTGGCCTGTGGTGCTGGAGTAATGACAAGGCTATCATTAGGGATATGCTGTTAGTTGCATCACCGTTTTATAGTGTGTGGAACAAGGAAATGAGACTGGAGGAGTCAACTGATACATCAGCACTCATCTCTGATATACAGCTGGCCTCTTGATGCTGAGCCCTTAACAACTTTGAATATAGAGCTTATTACTCCTTTTAAACCAGAGATTCCTGTGTGTGCAATGCACTTGGAGGCACCAGGGTGTTGCTAGCTTGTAATGTTTTCTCTTGCTGTGGTCAACTTTTTCCAAATGCAATTGTTCAGATTGTTTAGTTTTGCAGCTTAGAATTTTGGAAATCATGTGAGGGGAAGGGGTTGCTTTGACAGCACCCAACTGGGCTGGGATCTCTGCAGAAGCAGCTTGGCTCTGTCTCGGCACAGCCCCAGGGGCCGGGAGAGACCTCAACCCACTATTTCCAGCTTTTTCCGAGTCAGAAGTTGTATGCTGGAAGAATATGTTTTCTGTGAGGCATAGCAAAATATTAAACTTTATTCTGGGGACATGGAAGTGGGTGGGCTGTGTTTTCCCTTGTATTTTACCCAAGGAGGGCATTGGTGTTGTGCTCTGGGAGCTGCGCACCCCTTGGCCACAGTGCGGCCAGAGTGTGGGAGGCCGCTGTGAGGAGGAGGAGCTGATTCCTTCCCCAAGGCCTGTTTATGCTTTCAGCTCTTTTCTCAGGCTGAAAAAAAACGCGTGTAGCTCGCCCGTGACATCTGCAGCTCCACCGCAGCTGCGTGCTTTCATTTTCTCACTCCACAATTCCTGGAAATCTCTGCTTTCCCTGAGCATAGCCGGTCCATATGTACAACAGCTGAACTATCCACAGGATTTAAGAGTCCCCAATTACTCCGCAGACAATGGACCAGAACAACTTCATCCTTACTGCCTGTTCCAGAAAGGCTACATGTCCTTTCCATATGAATACTAAGAATACCCCAACATCAGTTTGCCTCTAAGATGCATGTTTGCTTGTCACTAAATAACATACCGTGGGGTGTTTTTAGTGCCTTTAAATCCCTTTGAAATTGCTCAAAATCTGAGGACACCTAATTTCCCAGAAGACAAGTTCTCAAGGAGCTCAGAACCATTTTGTGCTGACCCCAAAATCTCTGTGGCAAACAACCCAAGCACAGATCTAATGTAATGCTGCTGATGGAAACTTAATTGTAACAGCATGTTTGCAGAAACATGAGACATTTAGCAGTTGTTTTCTATTGTTCTTTCCTTAGTTACACATTTATTTTAAGTCTCTCATCATTTATTTGGTATTCGGAACGGTGTCATTACAGTTTGTTAGGAACAGTTGTTTGTTTGTTGTACTAGGTGCTCAAAATCAGTGGAATGGTTTGGTGTAGAGCTTTACAAAGTACTGCATATAAATCTGACTGGAGAAAACAAATGGCTAGAAGAGAAAGTAAATGTTTGTTTGTTCTCTTGTTTGTTACATTTAAAAGAGATTTGAAAAAGTTATAGCTGTAAAAATATATAATTTACTTTTTCTGAAGGTCTGCCAAGAACAAAGTAGCTTTTATTTTGCTCCATAGAAGTCTTCAGCACAGTTCTGCCCTTTCTCTTTCCCCTGCAGTCTGAAGGCTTGCTGTCAGATTAAAAACCGTATTAAAGATGTCTCTTCCAACAATGCAAATAGCAGATTATAAAAATATAAACAGAATAATGCAAATCTTGAACTTGCCAAGTGTACCTCACATGCTGAATGCTATTCTTATCATTTTTAAGCACTGATTTTGTGGACTTCTATGTGGAAATTTAAGCAAGTAGATCTATGAGGATTTTGGCTTCATGGGGAGATGAACCCATGGATTTTTCTCTTGTTTGTTGTAGCTTCATAGATAATTCTATATTCCTGTTGTTTACATCAGTGGATTTAATTTTGAGCATTGAGTTCTGCTAGGGATTGTTTTTAAGGAAAAGCGTTCTCACTGAGAGGCTGAGTTACACCATTCATCCATTGGAAGGGAATATTTTAGTCATGTTTTAAATTAAAAATCAATAAAAGATGTTTCCTCTGCAATTTAGCATTTATAGAAATATTTCCATTGTTTTCACAATGGGAAAACACACAAAACTTGTTTACAGCGCGTGAATCTGAATGCAAATTTGACTCAAGTGTAAGAACACTTTACAAAGGCTCCTAACTCTTACGAGGACTTTGGCTTACAGAAGTTGTCACTCACTATGCAACTAAAGAGGTGCAGCCAGTGGTTGTGACTGGACTGATAAACTAACTTATTTCCTGTTGTGTTTTCTTTTCTCCTCCTACCTTCCAGGTTTACGACAGGCCACAGAAACATTCTACCCTGCACTATGATCCAGGCCTCCAACCAGACTTCACCAGTGATTCCTTAAAAGCAAAGCACCAGCAGAAAAGTAGCAACCAGCACCATCTTGACTGGTCAGCAAGCTCAAATACTGGATCCACTTCTCAAAGTTGCTTCATCAACACAGAACCCAGTCGAGAAGCAGTTAGTGCCACCAAAGTCACCCCTCCAGAGCCAGGAGTTTCCTTCAGTAAATCCCAAGCAAAGAAATCCTGTGCCAGCAGCACGTGGGGGCAGCTGTCTGTCAGCAGCAAAGAGCTTGCCATCTGCAGTGCAGTCCCATCACCCAACAACATTGGTGTGTCTGCTCAGCCGAGCAGTGCCTCTGAATGCAACGGGCTATTGCCTATTGGTGATCAGGATGGAGGGGTGCAGCTGGAATCTCCTGATCAGCCTGCTGGGAGCACAAAGAAGAAGTCCAGCAAAAAGGACTTGATATGTCAAACCATCCAAACTGCTGACATTGAGTGGGTGAAGAGTGCTCAGAAAGCATTTGACAGCAAATGCCTTGACAGTATGGAAGGAAAAAAAGAGTCTTATTCGATTGACAGTGTGTTGGATGCATCACCAACGAAACAGAATCCCGCTTCTGCTAGCAGCTGTGAAAATGACACTAGCCACGTACGAATTACTATCCCAATAAAGTCTCCAACAACAGATACATCTGGACACAAAAGGAAAAAAAGGCAATCTACAAAATCTTCAATGGAGAAAACTATCCAGGAGAAAAGTCTGCCTTCTGGGCTTGCTATGAACAGCGAAGTAGCAAACAGGACTATCTCTCAGTCAGAAGGGAGTAAAAAAGATATTCGAGTCACAAAGCCAGGGAAAGTGATTGAAAATGAATCCCCCCTAGCAGCTATTGACAGCAGTGTGCTTATTGACAGAGCTTCCCCCAACAATGCCACCAGACTTAGAAAATCTGTAGCTGTGACATCTACTCTCCTATCCACTGATCTCCCCACTGCTAGCAAACTGTCTGAGGTCCAGCACCCCAAACTCACAGCTAAACGGCGATGGACCTGCAGCAAACCTAAATCTATCCTTCGGGAGACCTCCATGACAACATGTGAGAAAATGATGGTGGAGCCTCCTTCAGCCTATCCCATCACACCATCAAGCCCTCTGTATACCAATACAGACAGTCTTACTGTGATCACACCCGTCAAGAAAAAAAGAGGACGACCAAAGAAACAGCCTTTGCTTACTGTTGAAACCATTCATGAGGGAACATCCACTAGCCCAGTGAGTCCAATCAATCGCGAATTTCCAGGAACAAAGAAAAGAAAGAGGAGACGGAATCTGGCCAAGCTGGCCCAGATGGTCCCAGGAGAGGACAAGTCCATCAGTGATCTCAAGTTTCACAAAAAGGTTGGAAAGCTTGGGGTCTTGGATAAGAAGACTATCAAGACCATTAATAAGATGAAGACCCTCAAGAGGAAGAATATTCTCAATCAGATCTTGTCCTCCTGCTCCAGCAGCATAGCTCTGAAAGCAAAAATCCAGCCACCATCTAGTGCTGGGCCAACAACCATTGATGCCAGACTAGGGAAGCAGATCAATGTCAGCAAGAGGGGGACTATCTACATTGGTAAAAAACGGGGCAGGAAGCCAAGAGCAGAGCTGCAGCCTCAACAAGAAGAACCTAAGACAGCCATCAAGCACTCAAGGCCTGTTTCCAGCCAGCCAGAAAACCCAGCAGTGCCTTCCAACCTGCAGTCACTTGTGGCATCGTCACCAGCAGCTATTCATCCGCTTTCGACACAGTTAGTGGGGACTAATGGCAACCTTAGCCCTGCAAGCACTGAAACAAATTTTTCAGAGTTAAAAACTATGCCAAATCTCCAACCTATCAGTGCTCTTCCTACAAAAACCCAGAAAGGAATGCACAGTGGAACTTGGAAGCTGTCTCCACCCAGGTTAATGGCTAATTCACCTTCCCACCTCTGTGAAATAGGTTCTCTAAAAGAAGTTACACTGTCACCAGTGAGCGAGTCTCACAGTGAGGAAACAATACCGAGTGACAGTGGGATAGGTACAGACAACAACAGTACTTCTGACCAAGCTGAGAAAAGCTCAGAGTCCCGCCGGAGATACTCTTTTGATTTCTGCACCCTGGACAATCCAGAGGCTATCCCATCTGACACCAGCACAAAAAACAGGCATGGTCACCGGCAGAAACATCTCATTGTGGATAACTTTCTCTCCCATGAGAGCATGAAAAAGCCAAAGCACAAGAGGAAAAGGAAAAGCTTGCAAAACAGAGATGATCTCCAGTTTCTGGCAGACCTTGAGGAACTCATCAATAAATTTCAAGTGTTCAGGATTTCACACCGTAGTTACACATTTTATCATGAAAATCCATATCCCAGCATCTTCAGGATTAATTTTGATCACTATTACCCTGTGCCATATATCCAGTATGACCCATTGCTCTATCTTCGCAGGACCTCTGACATGAAGTCTAAGAAGAAGCGTGGTAGACCTGCCAAAACCAATGACACCATGACAAAGGTGCCTTTTTTACAAGGGTTCGGTTACCCTATTCCCAGTGGGAGTTACTATGCACCCTATGGAATGCCTTACACATCAATGCCTATGATGAATCTTGGTTACTATGGTCAGTATCCAGCTCCTTTGTACCTGTCTCACACGCTCGGAGCGGCTTCCCCATTTATGAGACCTACCGTGCCCCCACCCCAGTTCCATGCAAGCTCTCATATGAAGATGTCCACCACTGCCAAGCATAAAGCAAAACACGGAGTGCATCTACAAACACCTGTGGGAATTGGCCTTGGAGACATGCAGTCCTCTTTGGCTCCTCCAAAGGTTGGAGGAACAAGCCTTTCAAGTGGCCGACTTCACAAAAGGAAACACAAACATAAGCACAAGCATAAGGATGAGAGGATACTGGGGACACATGAAGATCTGAGTGGTCTCTTTGCTAGCAAGTCCACTGGCTTCTCCAGTCACTCTATCAATGAAAGGCTAAGTGGCTCAGATAAAGAACTCTCGTTGCTCAATGACAAAAGCAAGCATAAGGAGAAGCAGAAGCACCAGCATTGTGAAACTGGACATAAAGGCTCAAAGAGCAACTTTGAAGTGGATACGCTGTCTACCTTATCACTTTCTGATGCCCAGCAGTGGACACAGAGTAAAGATAAAAGTGATTCAAGCAATGATCCCATTGACTCTTGCACAAAGAGATACCCTGGTAATACTGAGAGTAATGCAAGGTCAGAGTCCCTGGACATGTTTGCTGAAATGAATTCCTTGAGTGAGAAACGGGATAATGATGGAAGTGGGAATAAAAGAAGAAGCTTCGAAGGGTTTGGAACTTACAGAGAAAAGGACATTCAGCCCTTCAGGATAAATAGGAAGGATAGAAGTTCTTACGATTCTTCAGCCTCTTCTGGTAAGTTCTGCTTTATTTTATTATACCTTACTGTATTTTAATTTTAATGATCAACAGATGGACTTGTAATTTTCAAGAATTGTATTCAAGTCACTCATTTCTCTGATTATTTGTAATCAATTCCCATTTTCCATCTAGACTTCAGGGATATTGACAAGAAAGTTGGCCAAATGATAAGCTGAGAGCTACAAAAGTATTTGGGTTTTGTTAGACAGCATTTATGAATATTTCTCTGCACCTTGCGTATTTGTCCTTGCTTGTTGTGCTTCCACCAAAAGTCCACCCATTACATTCTACAACAACAGTAATTATAACACGTGTTGGCAAAGCAGGTAACTCTCTTAGATCTCACATCTCAAGGTGATAGTCTTTGTCCAGCCTTCAGGAGTACAGCCACAGTTCTGAGCAGAGTATCTGCTCTGGCTCACAAAGTACACAAAAGCCTTTTGTTGAAGGGCAGAGCAAGATGTATGGGAAGTTGTGAAATTGGATCAGTATCAGTAGTACACCGTACTAGTAATTCAGAGGGACCCAGGATGGTGATGGCTACACTGAATGTATTGAGTCCCTTGGTACAGTCATTGTGTGAATCTGTCATTTCTAGTTAGTAGGTGTGATGTAAAGTAACTATCCTGAAATCAAGCAGCTGAAAGAAGAGACTGGTGTCGTGGAAACAATAAACCCTAATTGTCTCTGAAGAGTTTGAGGATGTGTAACTTGGAAATATAAGCTGGGTTTATAGGGAAGGAGGAAACTCTTATGGATACTTCAGGCATCTGTTCCTCTCCCACAGAGTTGGGAAGGGGGAAAGGAGTCTGAATCTTGCCTGAAAGACTGAATTGTACTTTGCAATAGGGAACTGCCTTCATGATGACACAGATGCAGGTGTTTTGTTGCAGTATAAATGAATTTAGCTTGGGAGCAAGCCCAGTGCTCCTGCACCACCATATATTTATCACAAAGTAGATTTCATACTTGTTTCTGGGAAAAGGGTGAGCTTTATTGAACCAACCAGCAGTAGATGAGATTCCGATTTGCTAGAAAAGAGCTTCAAATAAACATAATTTAGCCTCCAAAACCAAAGAGGAGAATCAGCTGAGAATGGAAAGGGGGCAGAGAACGTGTATAACCTGCCAATGTGAGCCTCTTGAGTTTTTTATTGACTAGTATCTGATTGAGATCCAAAAACTGCTCATACTTAAGCCACTTAGACTTTTCCATTTCCTACTCTGAAACCAAGATCCAGGCTATTATGATGAAAAGCAGTGTGAAATGGGAGCTCATCCCATGAAAACTCTCCCAACCACTGTATCAAACAATATCAGACTGGTCGTGACACACAGAAATGAGAAACTCGAAAATGTTGAAAAGAGACTGAAAACAGTCTCAAGTTATATGCCTGTCAGAGAACAAAACCATTCTCCAGCAAGCATTCTGAAAGCTATTGCAGTAAGGAAGCTGTGTTTCAGCAAACAAAAGTCTTCCGAATTTTTGATGAGGTTATTTCTATTGTCTGTTTAAAGCTATTGATTTCGCTGTTTGATAACAGTTGGATTTTTAGCCTCTGCCTTCTGAACAGAAGATGTTTGCTAAGCCTGTTTTTCCAGTTTAATTTATTTCACTCTGGCACAGAAAACTGACAAGAAAAAATTAGCACTGGTGAACCCAAATGAGTTTTCAAAGTAGGGATGTGATCCCTACCAGGCTGATTTGGAAGAAGGGTTTGCTAAGAAAAAATCAATTTCCTGTCATTTTCCGTCTGTTTATTTAACCATGAAAATGAAAACATAAGATGGAGGTCTTGCAATAGGATCTAGGATCTTCATCAGATTTTCTGTTTAAACTTTTTAAACTGGTTCTCATTTATACTAAAATTATTAATTTTATTTATTTTTACTTTTCATGATTACAACTGCATATCATTCCCTATGACCTAATCCATCAAGTCATAGATTATGAACTGGTTTCTTCATTGTTAAGCTATTATTTAGATGGAAAAATCATCAGCAGTTAGCTAAGCAAAGCCAAGTAACCAGAGCCATACCTTGCACTGCTAGGAAAAATGCTAAAACTAAGCATCTCTGCCAAGAAAGACCTGAAGCCAAGACTGCTCATTAAAACGTAGGAACATCTGTCTGCTTTTGACTGTCTAAGATCTCAGTGCAGCTTTTTTTCCCTCTCTGCCTTTGACCTTCACTGGGATTCCCAACAGAGGTCCATACTTGAGTCTAGCCATAGCTATTAACTGGTTCCCACTAAGGAAGGATTAACCTTTTCCATGATAACCTTGGCATTTTTTCTCCTAATTCACCTTGCTTTTCCCTGAGGTGGCTAAACAGTGATTGACTAATCATAAAAGGTAAAACTAGGAAGGGTAGGGGAGAAATCCTATAAGAACATGCATCCCTGTCCCAGAAGGCAGTTTGTTAGTCAGATAGTTCTTGCTATTCAGGATTTGTCATCTTTTGCTGTACAAAATAATACAAAACAGAGATAAGAAGAGACATCTTGAATATTCAGATGAAAGCTGAAAATAGATTTACATCATGATTTCAGTGTTATATTCACTACATGGGCATTTTGGCATGCTCAGTAATGACATTTGCAACTTCATAGTATGTTACTGGAGATGAAATATGGAGGAAAATCTACCCATAATCTGTTGAGATATCTATGATAAGAGTGATGATAGAACTAGTTAGTGCTCCTCAGCATTCAAGCACAGTAATTAGCTTCAGTGCAGTGTGCTGGAGCAGGTACCATTTTACTGCTGTTATTTTTATTATTATTGTGTTTTCTAATAACACCTAGCTACTTCTGAAAGATTGGTGTCCCTGTTGCTATTCACTGGTAGTGTATATAGCAGAAAACTATCCTGACAGATAACCTGAAAGCTTATGTATAACTTTACAATTTAGAAAGATCAGAAACTCCAGAGAAAAGTTGTTACACCTTTCTGGAGGAGCTGGAAATCTCTACCAGAATGAAGGGATAGAGTGCCACCTTTCTTGGCCACAGCAAGCATCCGTGATCTGCACTGCACCAGCCTGGACTGTCACTGGGCATTCAGTGATGTGGACCTTGTGAGTTCTGGCAGTGACATAGCAGAAAGTGATTCAGATCCTGCATTACCTATTCAGTCACCAAGGAACAACCTAAAGAGGGTTTTGTTGCTAAAGAGGGTTTTGTTTGCTCTCTACTTGTTGCTAAAGCTCCTGGTGAGGGACCCAAGGAAAGACCACATATTGATGACACAGCTGGGCTGGGAAGGCAGAGCATAGCTGTGTCTAAAAGAGGTCCTTGTAGCAAACTCCTCATTGCCTAGTCTCATCAGCTTGCTTCATTTTCATACGTAGTGCAGAGAAAGAGACTTGCAATGCAGATGCAAAGTCCTGATGTCATAAACTGTGTCTTGAAAAGAATAGGGAGTTCTTCTTTTTGATTTCCATAGGTTGAAAATATGAGGAAAAGCGCATATAACACTAAATATTGCATAGGCAGATTTGCCATCTTATCTATACAGACTGTCTGTTTATTTCCTAGTTAACAATCGTGACAGGACAGGATGTGACTGAAGCACAGGACAAAAGCCACTATACATAGGAATATATTTCTTCTTTTTTTTTTTTTTTTTAGTGAGTCTAATAGATATCTTTGCTACGTTATGCTCAGACTTTTTCTGCCTTTTATTTTCTTTTTAAGCTGATGATTATACCAGCAAAGATTGTCTTGCTTGCATAGTAGACATCATGACTGAAAAATCAGCAAATAAGTAGATGAGTTTCATCAGATGTAGCACAGACACTATTCACAGTGAATTTACAGGAATGTTAGGTTAATTATATGTAGTTATTAGGAAGGTAGTAATCATCAGTTTCTGAATGATGGATAGTTAGCATGGCAAACATATTTTACAAATTGATGCTTAACTCACCTACAATCACCCCCACCTGTTCTACTCCCAAGGTCTAACGTGCTACAAGCTGAGTTTCTTCAAATTTGAGGTTTCCTCAGCAGCAATTATGTATGTTGCTGGCTTAACTCTGAAGGAATTTCACCACCTTCACCAGCTATAGCTGAAGGGTGGGTATTGAACAGTGAATAGGCTTTGGCCCTATGATTTGCTGGGGAGAGGAGGGATGGTGCTATGTGTACTTATGTACATGTATGTTAAATACATGCTGCACTTGCTTACAGTTCTTTTTACTATCTTTATCTTAAAATTGCCCTTGTTCTTGTTAAAAAGCCTTACTTTGGATGACTAGATCTTCCAAAGGGATAGTAGGTGTTTTACTGGGACAAGGGAGAAATGACAGTCAAGCAAACGAACAGTATTTGTCTAGTGTCATTACAAACACGTAAGTAACCATGCTCTACTGATGAGTGCCATTTAGGTGGATGAGATTTCTTCTCTGTCAAAACTCCTTTTTATGGCCCAGTTTTCTGCTAGAAAGGGGAATTTCCATTTCCACACAGCACAGAAAAAATCTCTGCCCATCCTCTCCCAAAAGTCAAATGTATTATTGTGAATTAGAACAGGACTTGCTATGAGCAAAAACAAACGGTGAAATATTGGCAAAGCCACCATGAGGAACTCTGTTGTTTTCAGAGAAACAGCATACACTTTTCTAAACCATTATCATGAAGCCTAATCAGCCAAAGTTTTACTATTCTTCATTAGTGAGTAAACTTATTTCTCCTTCTGCATGTATGTAGAAGACCCAGTCAACTGCCTTATTAATCAAACTTTGATGATTTTTCCATAATAATTTGCATGACTAATATTTTTATGTTGCTAGATTTACAGGGTTGATTCATTATTCTCTAGTAAATATGTTACCTTAAGAATAGTGTAAACACTGGCTCAATACCATATTTGATGAAAATTTTCTTATTTGATTAGCTTAGAGATGTGATATCAATGTCTATAGTATAGACTGTACATTGCTTAGTTCTTCTGAATATGGGCATGGATTTGCATATACATCTTGGAACAAGGAAGAAGAAGGGTCAAATAAGAGAATGAAAAAAATCCTTCTAATACCAATTTGAAGTCACCTTGCTCTCTTTAGTTACAACGTTTGACTCAATGGGATATGAGTGTCATATTGCAGCATGTGCACAGATGGAGATCTAGGTTGATGTGTGGACTGGGGTTTGGAGATCCACCTCATTGTAATTTTCTCATGTGACTCCAGAAAATGTCTGAACAGGATAAACAACGTAGTCTGTTTGGGAAAGGGGAGTAAAAGCTGTTTCCTGTTGTAGAGAGCCACGTTGAGGTCAAACACAAACTGCTGCCCAGCAAGTGTGATGTGGGAGAAGTAGCAGTACTTGAAGTGGATGGGAGAAGATCCAGTCATGAGTGTCACTTGCCCAGGACGTATAGAGCATTAGTCATGCTCTCTTTTCCCAGCTCTGGCTCTGTCATGGTATCCTCTGACACTCTATGCTCCTACATAGCTTCAAGCAGCTGCAACTGTTTTTCAGCTCCAATGTCAGTGGGGGGGTTGTCCTCCCTGCTGTGTCCTGTGCTGAGAGACAGGCACCGTACAGTTAGTTATAGTGTGAGTGTTTATGCCATCTGGCCCATAAAACTCAGCATCAGATCTTTGCAAAATCCCATTATTTGTAAATACAATTGCATTCGTAAAAGCATTAGTTTGGGCCCCTGGGTGCCTATATATACAACCAAGACTACTGAAATGACCTCTAAAAATGCCTCAGGATAAATGTGCTTCTTGATTTCCACTAAGTCTTCTGCCAGTCTTGGGAAGAGAAGCCAAACTGGTGTAGCTGTTGCTCCATCCTGTCCATGGTAATTCCTAGAGGAATGGACTGTTGAGGGAAGGCAAGACTGATGGGGAGAACAAGTCAAAGATTTCCTTTAAAGTATTTTGACAGGAAATTTGAAATACCATGGGTTTTGTTGTTTAATGATGTGATTCGTTTATTGTGTTGTCTCCATTATTTGCACCAACCAAGGAGAGAAGAAACGAGAGAGAAGCTGGTGTGGAAGAGGGAGCTGGAGTATTTACCACACAACCAATATTTTATTTCCTGTCTTAATGGTTGTATGTTTATTGCACTGCCTGAGGCTCAGTACAAAGTCTTTTGGACTAGTGATGAATTAATCAGATTAAACACTGTGACCCCTTTGCTTTCTGGGAGTGTTACAAGCCTCCCAGCACCCTGCCTAATTTCTGCCTCTTACTTTGCTCTCTGTCCAACAGTCAAGCGATTCTTCCTTCACAACTTGGCAGCTCCCAGCTGTTTATCTTCACTCTTTCTGGCCAATGCCAGAATGTCTTGTTTGAAGTTTTTATTTAGACCACTGCTGGTTTATAGAATTGTGCAGATTCCACATTGGGTGTGCAGCAGCTTCACGTCAGACACAATTGGCTTCTGCTGGGCTCTTGGCTTTAAAAGGCAATAAGGAATCACAGCCTGATTCTCTTCTCAGTCCCACATAAATCAAGCGCCTCTCCATTGAAGTCAGCAAAGTTGACTTCAACCTTAAAGGTGAGACATTTTGGTTGAGGTGAAATGAGGGTGTGGGGCTGGGAAGTGGCTGTTAGTGGACAGAACCCATGCAACAGACCTCTGCCTGCCCAGTGCCTAAAGAACTGCTGAGGCCGACCTGAGTTCAATATTTCTAGGGAAGATTTCATTAGCTTGAAGGGAAATAACATGTTAGGGTTTCAAAAGTGGACAAGTTGCATTAAGAAGACTAGAAAGAAAAATGTGTTATAGCTCCAGACTGAACTTGATATAAGAGCATATTGTTTCTTGCTTGAAGACACTGATAAGCCAAGTACAAGACAAGAGGTCTGGTCAGATGCAAGGAAGAAATGAAATGAAGCAATAGCTGGATTTTCATTGTTAACCTGCCTGTCACTGGGATTCAAATCTGGGTGCAGGCAGAGCTGAGCTCTAGACATCTGCTAGTGAGTTGGATCACAATGCATTCAGGGCTACTTGTATCCCATCCAACTCTATTGCAAATGTTAGAACTGGGCTCTCTGACCTCCTGAGCATACTCTACTCTGGCTTTTCTATTCCCAGTGCACCCAAGAGCATTATGTTAATGTGCTACAGCAAAGGAAAGCCAAAAGAACATTGTTCTAATTGCCTCCACCTACTAGTTTGTAGTAATGACACTGAACATGAAAATGAGTAAGAACACCATTTTAAGTTTCACGAAGAAGAACGTACAAATAAATCCCCTATACAAATGAATCCCCTATAGGTCAAGGGCTGAGAATAGGGCTGAGAAAGGAAAATTTTGGCTGTCCATGGAGTTTTGAAGATGAAAGGACTCGTAAGAGGGATGTGCAGTGATCTTTCATTGAAAACATGCTCATGAGTAGGACCATCCCATGGCCTTTTGCAGTAGCAGTATGCTTGTATGAACTTTTCCTGTGGATGTTTCCTGTTTCCTGTGGAAACAGTGTGGATTGCAGAAGACTTCAAAAGTGTGTGCAGTGTAGAGTTAAATGTCAAGCAAGGGCAGGACTGGACGGCTTGGAGGGTTTTGCTAATGAGCTATCAAGATGTGGGTCACTGGTTGAAATTTAATCTGTAAGAACAGTGACAGAAAATCAAACAAAAGTGTTGACGTCAGAGTGATGTTGCAGCATCAGTGAAAGTGTTGCTGGGGCCTTGTGCAACACAGATTGGCAACTTAAATAAACTGGGAGCAATCTGTGGAGAATTTTCTGAGCTGATACCAACTACAAGCTATATTGCATCCAAATTGTATCATATCTATGAGTAACTTGCTGGACTTACTGCAGCTGTTTGTGACACCGACATAACTGATTACAGAATTTGATCCAAATATGGTGTTATATAACAGAGTACTGGAGACATCTAGGTAAACTTTGCTTAGTGGTCTCACAGTGTATAAATCAGCAGTGCACTGAGGAGATGTCCACAGTAATGTGCAGTTCTACCACATAGAGATATTTGCCATCAGATCCCATTCTGGGGCCAGCAGTGATGGAAATATTTTTACATACCTGGCCTGCTTGGCATTCTCACTAAAATGAGTTGGTTATTTCACCATTGCTTTCTCAGGGGTGAGGAGAGGCCATGTTACCATGTCATTTATTTTTTTCATGGCTATCAGTAATGGTAGCAGTATTGCACACAAAGGTAAGCACATTGGGCCAGTAGGGCTTGTACTGATGCTCCTCATTTCAGGAAAAAGAGACACTAATCATCCATGCTGTCAACTGAACCATGCTCTTAACTTAAATTAACTCTCTGCTTTCGCTTACTCTGGCTTCTACCCCACTTATGTGTCTGTTGCCCATTTCACTGATTTTTTGGGATCCATTTGGTGGTCCTTCCAAAGCAGCAAGTCTGTGGATTAAAAGATCTCTCCAGATGGAACAGAACTGCCATTTCAGCTCTATGCCTTTGGCCTTCCTTGCCTCAAGTGTAGGCAGAGAAAGGAGCAACAGTCAGCATTGTTTTCTGTGCCAGCTATGATTAGTTGGCATAAGATCACTTGAATAAGTTGACACAGACTTTGAGTTGCTTGGTTCGCTTTAAAAAGAAAAGAAAAATTCCCAAGCCTACTCCAGGATCTCTTTGCTGCCTGAAGTTCATTCTTCACCACTAAAGACTTGGGCTTCTCCCAGGACTGGGACGTGCTCAGTTGCAGAATATTTGTCATTCTGATATTTATTTATTTGCTATTAGAAAAAAAATGAAATCTGGGAGAGCAAGAAATTTTAAAAAATAGTTAAACTCCAAATTCATGCAGATTTCCTGTTTTGCTTCATAACAAAACCTCAAAACCACTTTGAACAAGTTTCCTACCTCAGCCGAGGGTGGAGTTGTGTACGCCCCACACGTGGCCTCAAGAAGTGCACCCAAGGACAATAGCACATCTCCTTTGGCACAAAAGGGCCAAAGTTACTGCTAGTAAGGCGGTCAATACGTGCGCCTGTGCATGACTGCCCAAAAGCACTTCTGAGTCAGCCAAGTACATTGGAAAACTTTAACTTTACTATTTTCAGCAGAACAAACTGAGCAGTGGAGATGTGGCAGAAAAGAAACTGGAGGCATTTTATAATAGATACCTCTCTGAGATGCTAGGCAGATATTGGCTGACACTATGCTGGACAGTCTTTTGTAATTTTATTGATTTGATCTGATGAGACAGCTTCTTGGTAAATAAGAAGAGCAGAGAAATCTATTGCACTAAAATTAATGGTTGTCGCCTGATCTGTTAAATGGATTCACTGCAATCTGAAGCAATGCATGCATTTTGCAAAACCAGCATTCTTCAGCTCCTACAGTGCATCATGACATTACTTTAGGCAGTAAGGAAGATTGTATGTGTGATATGGTGTGCTGCGGTAGATAGTAAAGTAGCTAGATGCTTGTGAACTCTGGATAGAGTTATGGCATTTGGGTGTGTAATGCTAAGTAACAATAAGCAGTGCTTAACATTTCCTCCCACACTAGAAGCATACCCATTAAAAGTTTAGCCAAGTCAGCTCTGCAAGTTCTTGCAAAAAAGGGCAACTACTAAAACACTAATAGGAGCTACTCTTATGTGGGTAGAGCAGGATGCATTAACCCAAATTCTTCTATACTGCTACTCGGGAAAGAGTCTTGCTGAGATTAAAGAAACCCCTTGAAGGTAAAAATGATAATAAATCAGGCTCAAACCCAGATTAAGGACTTCTGAGTTTTTTTCTTGATTCTGCTTCTGAGATGCTGCCTAGTCTGAACAAGTCAGTGAGTGTGATTTAAACCATACATGAGTCAACTGAAGTCCCCACATGAGTGAATTGGATGTATCTAAGTCCCAGGGAATGGCTCCATCCTTTTCATCTGAAGTAGCACTTACCTCCCAGAGAAACCAAGCAAGTATATGAATCTGTACAGTGCATATTAGACTTAAGAGTAACTTCAGAACATAAGCATATGGTTTCATATGTGCTCAATGGTTGAAAGCTTAAAGCAGCTAGGTGTGTAGCACCTATCAGATGCTAATGTTTCTTGCGCTGCTGGAAAATGACAACTTCACAGTCTGATCAAAACCACTTTTTTTAGTTGGTATTGAGCTAGCATGAAACACTTCAACAAGTGAAAATCAGGGCATATTTTTACATATTTTTGGTTTTGTTGGCCAAATCAAGAAGAGAGACTTTATCTCTGGACTGCTTGTTACAGGCTTGTGTTCACACAGCTGTGATCTGTCAGTGTCTCGTGTAGATAGACCAATGTATGCTGTGCAGTGCTTGATCTTCATCTCCACTAGGCAGTGTCTGCTTGCAATTATGTATAGAACGGCCTGGGTTGAAAAGGACCTCAAGGATCACCTACTTTCAACGCCCCTGTGGGCAGGGTCACCAACCACTATAGTGCAGGCTGCACAGGGCTACATCCAACCTTGCCTTGAATGTCTCCAAGGGTGGAGCATATTTATATACTTATATGTATATTTCCTAAATGTGCTGTCAGAACAGGGGCTCTTCTACAGCTACCTGTCTCCTCTGTGCTCTGGGAAGTGACTAGAGGAATACTGAGAGTTTGGAGACTTCAGGCTAGTGTTGCAAGATTGCACAGGGTAAAGAGGCAAAATTGTGTGGTGCATATCCATTCTGTGACTGGAAAGGAGCCTGGAGCATGGTACCCTCATGGCCCAGCTTTTCTCTTGAAAGAACAAATGACTCTGTAATGTCCGTAGCTAACAAGTGCAGAGTGTGGAGGATCTGGATACCAGGACGTAGGAGAGAGACATAGAAAGACTGTGGTAGTGTGTAAGCATGTGGGCACTCCTAACTGCCAGGTTAGCCTTGAACACAAGGGACCACCTGTGTTCCCTGGTCTGTTTTCATCCTTTTCCATAACAGAATTCTAAAATAGAAAGCTGATAATCGAAAAGCCTCCCCTTCCATTGGGATGATGCAATCTAGTGTTTGTACATTAAGTTTCTGGTTGTTGAGAAGTCAGGCTTCAGTAGGAGTCAGCACTGCTTCCCAGTCTCACTAATAGGCTGGTATCGCCCCCAGGAAGTAGGAATACTGGGGTCAGATTGTTTGGGCTGGACAGCCTACTTCTCATTTTCTAGTTTCTGTATTATTTCTTAAACCATGAATATTTTGTGTTTCCTCTTCCCACTTATCCCACAACACAGGTGCTTGCCCTTCAGAAGGGAATTTGCATTTGGAATCCCATGTAGACAGGCAAGCACTTACCTGGCCACAGTCCTAAGAATAATATTTCCCAGTGCCTACAGCTGGGTAGCTGTGTCAACCTTACTAGACCATCCCAACCATCCCATGGACGCAACACAGCTCACCATTCTGCCAATAGAGGAACATGTGAACTTTGCTGCTTCAGAGGCATGTGCCTGCATTGCTTATGTAGTTTGCGTAGGCACATGAATTAAGCGATCTGAATCATTCTGCTGGAACCAAGCACCTATTCTTCTACAGATGTTGCAACATATAAATTGAGTGCCTAAAGCAAGCACTCTCAATCTAGCCTCCAGGACCTCTATGTTTTCCTATATATATAGTGGTATAATAGTCCATGCCTAACTCAAAGGGCTGTTGCAAGATTTTAATTAATTAATACTGGCAAGGCTTTGAAATGATGGAAGTGAAATGAGATCTATAAATGAAGAGTATTATTATGACTACATGGCACTTCTGCTTCACTTTCTCACCATACCTGGGTAGAGAGCCATGCAGATACATTCTCTGATGTATTGTGAATTACAAAGAAGCCTACTTAAAATGTGGACAGTACTGGTGTATTTACAGTGGTTTAAATGTTCTGTGGAAGAGACATTGCTTCTCACTCCAATCGTGCAGCTCTATGTATTTATTTATTTGTTTATTTTTAAACTTGTTTCCCAGTGTTAACCCATCTATTTCTGGATCCACAGTTTGTGCTCAGTGTTAAAGAGAGACGTGCCAGAAGGTAGTTGGAAGTGTGAGAGTCCTACTAGGATTTGCAGAAGACCTAATTACTCCCCAGTGATGATTCTGGCTAGCACTGGTGCTCATTCTGAGCACTGTGGTCCCTCAAGTAGCTTTTGGTCTTCCATTTTGCTAGCGTGATTGATGTTAATTATAGTCATGAAGTTTCAGTGGTGGGCGAGATTCCCAAGAGAAGCTAGTATTCCTGAAGTCCTTCTGTGTGCCTAGCATCAGATTAGCATACAAAACTCTTTGGACCAAGTCCCTTGGTAGGTCACACCATTTCATCAAATTACAAAACAGCTCATTTGATTGCAAGTTGGATTTAATTTTCTCTATATAAATTCTTAATGAATAATGCTGTAATCTTACTCACTAAGCACTTTGCATTCACTTGCAGGTGAAACACAGGTGGATGTTACAGGGCTAAGTCAGGAGAAAGGGGAAACATTTCCCACCAAGTAAGATGAAATTGGGTGATATCTCTAAATACTTGGGAGATACTGCTGTTCAACTATCCATCAGAGAATAGTCTCAGGGGGAGGAGGCTGTATGTTCATACATGTGGCTTGTGTGGTCTTGTCATCAGGTCTTCTGGACAAGGGGAAGCTTTTTTTTATACTTGACCATATAGCATAGTACTGTCAACTGATATTGCTCCTGACATTGTACAAGAGGGATCTTGCCTTGCCATCTGGCCCTCACTGCATTATTCTTATAGTTTTTGGTCCACTAAACTGGATCAAACTAATGACCCTTGGCTATGGACCTAAGAACACTAATTTTTCCAAGCCATTGATGTAACTAGAAAACATCGTAATTTCTGTTACTATCAACCTTATACCCTCATAAAAGGTAGGCTTTACTGTTTCTCCCAAGAATAATTGGTAACTGGGGAATAGAAGATGCTTTGAAAGCCAAGTAAAAATTTACCAATGTAATCTGTATGGTATCTCATCTAAACTAGGCTTTTTGAGTCAAGATCAGACAGAAGTGAGTCTCCCAAGATTGTTTCTCTCAATAAGAGTTGACAAGACAGTGGAATTTGTGTTCTCTTCATGTAAGTTATTGGGTGTTAAATACTTTACCTAACTTGTACATGGTTCTTCTCAGCAGTAAATCTCAGACTGATTTTACAAGAGAGGTCAATAACTTTATCCTCATTTTATGGGCAGATAAACAAAGGTGCGGGAAGGTCTAATGCCAGAAGGTCAGTGTCAAAGCATGAAGCAGCCAATTGCAACAGATTTTAATGCATCATCGTGCACAAGTGTCAGTAATTCTTACTGCAGTGTCATCCACAAAGTTATACAGAGTTACCAAAGACAGAAATAGAGCAGTCCTGACCTTTTCTCTGCAGACAGGGATTGTCTCTCCAGAGACTTTTTCCCCTGCACTGGTAAATGACTAAAGAAGAGCAGGTGCCATTTCTCCCCCTCAGTGATCATGCCCAGGGGCAATAGAAGTCATTTTTAGGATATGATTTCCCTAGTATTTACATCGAACTAGTAGCAGTGCTTATTTTAACTCAACTGTCAAGCCACTTTATTTTTAATATTCTGCATAGTATCATTTTTTTAATTCTTACTTTGTTTAAAACAAGCAAAGATATTTGAATGGGAGCATGAAACTTGCTGGAAGAGTTATTGGTGCCCGACAAATATATATTGATAGCCTAAGAAAGCAGTGGTGCTCTCTTTCCCATGACTAGAAGTGCTCCAAATCTCTAAAGCAACCCTAATATTTTACTTTAAAAGACAAAATCACAAGCTGGGTTACCTTTCAGTAAGAACTTTATAGATTTTCCAGCTCTTATGAGGGTTCCTAAGGGAGTCCTAATTCATCCAAATGACATTGCTCTCTTGATGACTATGACACTCTTATAAGAAAATTTGCAGTGTAGCATAATCTTAGCTTAAGAGTTCCTAGTAAATAATACAAAATTGAACAGGTCAGAGAAAAATAAGAAAGAAAAAAAAGGAGGAACAAAATGTTTTAAAAAATACTGTTTGGGAAATACACACAAGGAAGAAAATTCCTGCTGCCATGAAGACTACTGATCAGCCACATGTATTTTTGAAAGCATGTGTCAGCCTGGTGTACTACACTTCTATGATTTATTCAATTACCACATTTCATAAGGACATTGGAATTGCTATGTTATATCCATCTCATCTAGTATACCACATGAAGAACATGGAAAAGAAGGCATATTGAAGAAGGTAATGTCACAGTGAGTCTGTGCAAATCCTTCTCCTTCCCTCCTGATTAACAGATTCATTCTGGTCTTTTTATTTTCTTTCCTTTTCTCTCCTGGTGCAGAAGTAAATGTTCTTACACTTCAGAACATTTTTTAACTGTATAATAGTTCAGATAAATCCTGGCACAGGAAGTGAAAGTTGAAATAAGACTAATGCATTAGGAAAAAACAAACAAACAAACAAATATTAAAGATGAAAGCCCTCATGGAAACCAACTTAAGACTAACAGCAATGATTCTTAAAACATGAGGCTCAAGTAGATAGGACTGTGGGCAGGGCTAAGAAAGACTACAGAAAGGATGCATCCTGATCTGTATCAGGTAGAACCTAGAGGAAAGTACCTTCACACTGCCTGAATGTTTCCAGAAGAGATGAATATTAAGTAAAAAAATGTATTAACATGCAACTACCTCTAAGGAGGAGAGGGATGGATGGGCCTGAAAAGCTCTGAAAACTCAAACAAGTTATACAGACTGGAAAATTGTGATTATCATTACAACAGGTACCTGGAATTACCCTAAATGTAGTTTCCTGTCTCCCAAATCTCTTTTCTTGTAGCTAGGATTATAGAACATGCTTAAAAGGCAAGTTTAAAGAAATAGATTTTCCAGATTGTTTATCAAGAAACCCAGAATTGTCTAACAGTGTGCCTTGTATGAGCACTTTTTCAGTAATAAGTGATATTTTTCAGTCTGCAGAATGACATTGTTTCATTCTTTGGGCTTTCTTGCACTTCTTTTTTTTTTTTCCTTTGGCAGCACTCTTTTATTGCACAATGAATTTATTGCACAATGTATTTATGATGTATTTATTTTGACTTTTAATTCGCAGGATTAGAATAGGCCTTTGGTGGCTGGGAGAAGTCAATGACAATGAAAAAGAGCCTTCTCTGGAAAAAAATATTCAAATTTTAACCATAATACCTGGCCAAATTTAGAGTGATTTTTGGGGGATCTATTATGAATATGTCTGTGTGGCACCTACCAGGGACATTCAGGGACATTCTTTTCAGCACTGTGTGAAGACAGGACAAGGGGAAACGGCAAACGGCCAAAAAACTGCAGTACAGGAGGTTCCACACGAATGTGCGCAAGAACTTCTTTACGGTGAGGGTGACGGAGCACTGGCACAGGCTGCACAGGGGGGGTGTGGAGTTTCCTTCTCTGGAGATATTCAAGACCTGCCTGGATGCCTACCTGTGCGACCTGGTGTAGGGAACTTGCTTTGGCAGGGGGGTTGGACTCGATGATCTCTTGAGGTCCCTTCCAACCCCTACAATTCTGTGACTCTGTGATTCATTGAGAGGTTTCTGATGCCTTAGGAGAGCTGGGGAAATTATATTGGAGAATGCTATGACGCAGCATTGTCACAATAAATATAAAGGATCAAATCTTATTAAGTATTTTCATTCTTCACACTTACATAGATCAATACTCTTCTGTTATCTGTGCTACAAAGTGTATCATCAGGCACAAAAGAATGGACTGATAACTCATCATTTACATTGCTTGATTTTCATTTGCAAGCTGATTTTGACTCTGAAGCCATATTGCTTTCTTTTAGTGAGCATTTCTCTTCAAAAATACTTTGGTTTCTACTGAACTGGTAATCTGTTGTGTTTAAAAGGAGAAGAAACCAGGGTATGTCTGCATATAACAACACCATTTTTTATGAGAATTGTTTGATGTCACAAAAACAATGTGTATCCACAGAACTTTACACAACCTAATAAATGATCAGTTGACACTGTGCCTCTAATTGTCCTCAACTGGAAGCAAAATGCTATCTGTGAGCCAAAGCTGATGAACACTGTTGGTTGATTAATTCTCTTAAAAAAAAAAAAAGGAGCCAAGAGAAAGCCACAACAGCTCTGAACTTTTTCAAGGACTGCCTCTGCTTTAGGGGAATTTTGATTTTTCCTGCTGTTTTGTTTGCTTTAAAAAAATGGTGATGTCTAATCTTCAGGAACGTACCTCATCATCCAACCCACAAACTGTTGGCAAAATAATAAACCTACACAGAATGTACTGTTAGATTCTTTTTTTTTTTTAATTTATTTATCATTTTTTTATTTCTTCCTTTCAGAGGTATAAATCACAGCTTTTTGCTTTTGCAAATTTAAGTATAGGCTTTGCACTGGATAGTTGGCACTCTTTCTTCTGGCCAAATGTTCCATGCTGCTTCCAAAGAAACTGTGGACACTGAGTTGGCTATAATTTGTCTTTGAAATCTTTTGCAAAACCTCAATCCTTAGGCCTCCAAGAAAAAAACAAACAAACAAAAAAAATAGTTTATTTAATTAGTTGTAATTTAACTCTTTTTGTGGGCATGTGAAATTGTTGATGTTAAATCTATTTGAGTTTGGGTTTTTTTACTTAGTTTTTGGTTTTTCTATTTCTTCTGCTCTATGTGTGTGACTCTGTCTTGTCATATAGGTCAAAGCAAAACTTTTTATACTTATGCCTATATGAAAATAGGTTAAAAAAGATTACTATAAGTAAAATACTTCTTTTGCTGCTTGTTTGTAAGCTTAAAGTAAACCACACATTTCCAGTTATATTTCCAGAAATCCTGTCAGCTGTGTTTGCCTTTGTGTCTTTATAGTATGATGGTCAGACAATGCTATCATTGCAGCTTTTGCTGCTAAGCTGACTGTTTCCAAGTAATTTAGAAATAGGAATGCACCATCTCCTGCAGTCTCACTCCGTGAAGCACTTGCTGGTGTTATCTGTCAAATATCATCTATAGTTTTGATCATCTAAACATTCAGCAAGAAATAAATGAAAGTTATTAGTGTGTAAAACATTGTAGTTCTTGTGTTAAACTTGGACTTATCCCTCTAGCATCCATGTACTGCTCTCTTCTGCAACACTTCCTTTCTATTGATGTGATGCCATCTTTGGTATTCTAACAAAGGTCTATATAAATGTTTGGAAGCCAGAACAGATGTTTTTGGGCAGCTTTCATACAGTTTGCCAAGTTCAGGCATAAAACAAGATCCTGACCACTTTTGGTTATTATAGATTGTATGAATTTTTTCTAAGGAAGAGTAAGCATGTTGGGTCCAATGACTTCCTGTCTTCTGGCATTCTACCACATACCTTTTTTTTTACTATACCATAATGTTTCTCAAGTTTGCTTTTGTTTCATTCTCATAATTGGCTTTGTATATCCACTGACTGATCTGATTTTCCTATCAAGTCAGGGCTGTTCACTCCAGATTTTCACTGGTGTAACTGAGAGGAAAATTTGGTCCGTATGCTCTGTAATGAGATATATCATCACTGTCAATATTTTTCTTTTTCTCATCACTCCTCTGCCATATGGCAACTTAACAGGAAAGAGCTGAACTGCATATGTTCTTAGTAAGATTTCTTCATTCCCTTGCAAAATCGAGGTTAGTTTTAATACCATTCAGATTTAAAAATGGAGGAAGCCATTAATCCCTTTGCATGGGATATTTGTCTGACTTTGGTCATCCAATTGCTAGGCAGCCAGTTGAAACCAGTCTTCTGGATTCCTATTTTAGTCACACTTGATCCATCACATCGTAAGATAAGAGTCAGGGGATTTTTTTCTTGGTAACATGAGTGCAAAACTCCTATGTACCTGCTGATCTTAATGGTGTTGAATCAATGAATTAAGCTGCAGACTGAGAGGCAATGTCTGTACCAGTGTACTGAATGCAGACAGGACATGATTTTCGTTATCTGTAGATATCGTCTGCCAGGACATCCTGGTCTGTACAGGGTAGACTCTCTTCAAGTAACATGTAAGTGGACATCATGAGCCAGAGACTGTTTACAGCTTGCAAGACAGATATAAGGCTACCCTGTTTTGGCTAGGATGTTTTACCCCAGCAAGACAAGTCATGATGACTACTTCCTTTCAGGGCCAGAAAATAGGTGCTGGCTCATTTTATTTACTGGTGTATATGCAGTCAAAAGATATAAGCAGTGTATAAAGAGAATGAATGGTGAATTTGAGAGTGTTTGCCTGAAAATGGGACTTAGATGAAAGTTGCAACCAGAGAGACAAGGGCTCCTGTTAGTGGTTTTGTTGAAGATGTATTGGTGGGAGACTGATCCCCTGTAAGTGCATGTGGAAAACAGAACTTGTAAAGACTTTCAGGACCCTCTATATGTAAGTGTTTTTCTAAAGCCTCTCATGTTACAGATGCCTCTTGAAGCCATCATTAGGAAAGGAGCTCTGTGGCAAAGCACCTGGGTGTCCTGTAGACAGCAGGTTGGCCATGAGCCAGCAGTGAGCCCTTGTGGCCAAGATGACCAATAATATCTTAAAGTACATAAAAGTGAGCATGGCTAACAGGTTGAGGAAGGTGATCCTCCCCCTCTATTTCATCCTAATGAGCCCACTTGTGGAGTACTGTGCTCAGTTCTGGGTTTCTCAGTTCAAGAAAGGCAGGAAACTTGTAGAGAGAGTCCCACAGAGGGCTGCAAAGAGAGGCATGGAGAAACTCCCTTATGAAGAAAGGTTGAGAGACCTGGGACTATCCAGCCTGAAGAAAAGTGAGAGAGGGTATTAACAATGTTGATAAATATATAAATGGGAAGGAGTCCAGTGGATGGGAAGTTCCATATGAACATGAGGAAACCTTCTTTACTTTGAGGGTGACAAACTACTGGAACACTGTCAGAGCCTGTTATGGAGAGGTTTATGGAGTCTCCTCTGGTGATATTCAAAACCCACCTGGCTCCTTTTCTACTCTAGATAAACTGCTTTATCAGGGCAGATAGATTCAGTGATCTCCAGAAGTTCCTTTGAGTCTCTACAATTATGTCATTCTGTGGAAACAGCCTCTGCCATATCACAGAGTTTCTGCAGAGTTTCAGAGCTCTGTTCACTAGTTTTTATGAGCTGGGAGAAGCCTTCCTTAGAAATAGCTACCCTTCACCACAGTGTGCCCTGGTCCAGTAACAAGCTGTGCAAAGTGTTTCAGCCACTTTTACCAGCATGATGGGGCCCAGGGACCATGGGATAAATTTTGAATGAATAACCCTATTTCTAAGTTGTTTCCAGGGAGTGTGTGGATGTTACAGACATTTAACTGCCAGGTTATTCATTTTTTCTGCACTAATAGTTTCCATGCTAGCTGTCTGACCAGTCTCCCTTATGTGTCGAGTCAATTTTCTTATTAAAAACAAACATAATGAATGTTATGTATGAACCTAGAAAGCTCCTCATCTCCCAGATTGGATTGTGGTGCCAAGTGTCTGGTTGGCATCATCTCTGGTAGTATGCAAACAACATCTGCATGAGCATGTTGGTAGCTGCCATGATTTGCTAAACAGCACTGATTACAGCTGTTTGCTAGAGGGGGACTTTGCAGTGTGTGGAATGGACAGAGATACCATACCTTCCCTGGGAAAGGGCAGGGGCATATCATTTGTAGGAATGACTGGAGATATATCTGTCCCCTCCAGGCTTCCTCTAATTCTTGATGTGATTGACTGTGCATCTCCACCAAAAGAATCACTGCTGAGATGAATTCAGAAAAATGAGTGCTTGGGAGCAGCTGATCAACCATAGCAGCTGCCTCTAAAGTCAGTCTGGAGAGGTTCTGCATGGTGGAGGGGTGGGAGGATTTGTGAGGATGAGTAAGAGATTCAGATCCCTGACTGACAGCACATCTCACTGCTGCTGGCGTGTTCTCTGTTCATGGAAGAAGGAGCTTGAAGATGCTTCTCCACTATAGGAAGCCTGACATGAAACTGCACAAGGCAGCACAGGAAGCAGGCTAGACTCCACTGCTGTTTGCTTTCAGGAAATATCGTGTCATTGCCCACGAGGAATAACTTGGGTTTCAGAGCAGAAAAAGAGTGTTATATTTTATTTCTTTTACTTTCAGGACAATTGTATTTTACATATGTTGTCAAACAGCTTAGCAGAGGCTAGATCCAATTTTTTCAGTCTATTACACTAGTGCAGTTAATTTTCAATCAATTATTACTTCAATTATCACGTGTTTTTGTAAAAAATCTGAATTTTGGCATTTCTCATGCTTAAGGGTTTCAACACTTTCTTAATTTTTTTTTTCAAAAGCATATTAAATTTTTGTCACAAGCAGAATATGGCAGAGAGTAAGCTACTTCTGGACAGGTATTAGGAATATCCTTGTTTGCTGTGTGTATTAACCTTGGGCTGAGGATAGGCTCTTGTTTGGTATCTGAAACTTTCCAAAGAAAACAGACAGCAACATATAAATAAGTAAACCACACATGCAAAAGTGACACTGAAATATTATGTGCCAGGTCAAATGCTAGTTGGGTTAAGTCAGGTATTTAAAGTAATCCTACTTACCCCCCCCCACAGTCCCCAGCCCTGCCTCCCCCCCCCTTAAATATTGCATCACTTAGGTAAGTTGTGTCAGTTCATTCACTGCCAGGAAAAGCTTGCATTATCCTGAAGGATGAATTCAAGACCTCAGGAAGCTCCCAAGTAAATGGAAAACAGAGACAACAGGCAGTGGCTTAGTGGCTTAAGCCATATGCCTCAGATCTGTCTAGCTGTAGTTTAAAATACCAGCAGGAGCATTACCAAGCTAATGTAGATCTATTGAGTACTTGGCCATTTATTACAGGCAGAGCACATACTTGGAGTTAAATGTTAAGAAATTAGATCCTTTGGACTTTTAATGGCTATTAAAAATGGCAAGGTATTTTCATAAGGGAAGGAGTTTATTAATCTTGTCCCCTTAACTAAATTATTCCTTTCCTTCTGCAAATACACTTTCAGTTCCTTATTGCAAAGAGAAGATAGGAAAGGATGAAAGAATGAAACTTCCTAGTGATGTATTGTATCTTACAAGAGCTTTACTACTGCACAGGGTTGTCTGCAACCAACTCAGCTGTGATTTGTGAGAACAGGGAGAGGAGTTGCAGAGAGACAGTGAAGATGTGTAAGAACAAATATTTGCACTCCTACACTATGTTTTTATTATTAGCCTTAGCCCATAATAAGGAGGGCTGGTCAAAGATCAAAACCTCTGAATTCTAATTCTAAAATAAAAGATAGGCAGAGGTTAAAGGCAGGCACTGGAGTAGGCAGGTAGGAAGAACACTGATCTGACTGAAAGAGCTTGTCACTTCTAGGAAAAAGGAGAGTTTAAAGGAAAATTGGACAGTTAGAGGAAACCTTGTCAACATGCAAAAAATGCCATAAGAAATAGTGTTGAAGTGTTTAATTTGAGAAATATAAAGATAGCTAATGGAAAATAGGGCCTCTAGTCTACCAGGGCCTTGTAGATTAGTCATGGCAGTCACAATTTAGATAGCAAATGAAAAGAGTTATTATGGGATATGTGAGACTTTTGAACATGAAGGGAACAGCCAGGATTCAGCTCCAGTCTGAGTCAAATGTGGACAAGGGATGAGAAAGAAATATGGTAGGAACACAGAAGAAATGCATGATGACAACGAAGATATGGCTGTGATTAGGTCAGCATAGATGCTTCATTTCTTAAGGAATACAGATCATAATTGGGTGCCTGGTAGTATGCATTCACACACAAATCACTTGGCATGATAAAAAGATTGAGTGAAATTCAATCCCTATCCTTAAAATCTGAATATCTCTGTATTATGATTTATTAGTGTTCTGTACTTTCATCTGTCATGGGTAGACCTTCAGCATTTCCAACATCAGTGACTCAGAGCTGCTGATGCTGGAAAGTGGGCACTGGTCCACCTTTGAGTTCTTCAGTATCCTTCTATGAAACACTGGCAAGATTTAGAGATACTAAGTGGCTTTCCCACACCTGGATTATATATAGCAATAGAAGCCAGATCTTCTAGTACATTGTTATTTACCAATCAGCTGATAATATTCTTGTGTCTTTATTTAAATAAGAAGTTATTTTGAAACTGGATAATACTGGAAAAATTTCAAAATCCTTGAAAATAGCCAGTGAGGTTATATTTAGCATATCATACAAGTTTTAATGCATATTCTATTTTAGCTTTTTAATGAGGAGGTTCACCCCAGTAAGAAACTGTTGTCTTTTTCATTCCAGCTCTGACTTGTGGTGAGAAACAATATTTGAGTTCTTAGGTTGAAACAGCTCTGTTTGAAGAAATTACAAAATAGAAGACTAGACTTATCTGTAAGATAAAGACCTTGGAGCATTTTGGGAAGAATGAAAGATCAAAACATCTCAGGTTTCTCACTAGTCCTGAGAGTTGAAAAATAAGCAGAATTAGCTAGGAATCTGGCTGAAGGAAACAATTTCTAAGAAAAAATATCCTTCTAAATACATTGTTCTCTTTTCAGTGTTGTTATTAAGCCAAAAATTCAACTGGTGATGAATAAGTAATAATTTATACTAGTGAAAATCCAAAGAGTTTTGACAAAGATGAAGGAGTGCTTTTATGTTTAAAGTACCATTACCAGCAAAATGCTTCAGAGTATTCTCCAATTTTAATTTCTTCAACAGCATGAAAGACAACAAAGGACAAGTTGAAACTAACTTTTATGGGTTATGAAATGTCAGGTCCTCCTAGCTGATATGAGTGGAGCCTACATGGCTGAAAAGTCTAGGGAAGCAATCTTTTATTCCAGAGACTTCAGACCAAATTCCAATTCCATCCAGCTTGATACTCAGAATTGCAGCATAATGGTTTTTCAGCCCAAAATGTGTAGGTTTGCAATCTTCTTGGAGATATGACCAAAGATTGTAATCAACATGACGTTTTTCTGTCCGTTTGGAGGGAGACAACAAGATTACTGGTATAGATTACATCTGTAACTTCTGGATGGGTTGAATGTGAGATAAATCCCACCTTCCCTAACCTCGTCACTCATCTTCTGCACTGAGCCCCATCCATCTCCATAGCAGTACCATCAGAGGTACCCAGCAGAAATTCATTATAAGCTCAGCAGTCAAAATAGTTCAGAGGGAGCTTCTACCGGTACTAAAACATTATTAGGGAAGTGGACTTTCAATAACCTTTTCAAATTTGATCTTCTTGTCATTCAGCCTCCATTATAACCATGTATTCCTGCTGACTTCCTATTCACTTTCACATCCATAGGGAAGCCCACACTTTGTTTGGACTTCCAATGAGATGACTTTCAAGACTGTTACTGCTTGAGGCCTGGAAGAATTTTCTGAACTAGGTTTAATCATGGTAATGTAGTCTGAGTTTAGATTTATGCTTCTGCATTTGGATATTTCTGTCAACTCTGCTTGTTTTGTAGCATGTCTTCCGCAAGCTAGTATGTTACATGAAGGCAAAGACCATCTCTCTGGAGATGTGGTAGACTGGATAGGTGACATTTTAAAGATGGAGTAGAAGACATTTTTTATAGCAGAATCTTGATAGTTAAAGAGCAAAAATTATTAGTCTTTTGCTCTGGTGTGTCTTACACAAAAAATCAGCTGGTATTTTGTGGTTTAGTTACTCAGCACCTGAGACTGTCAATGTTTCTGAAGGATAACGATGGGAAACTAAGCTTTAAAGAACAAGGGACTAATACTATAGACTAATACTCTAATGCACAAATATGATCTGTCACCATATACCCCCATGGGAGAAGAGGCTCGCAATGTTTTGTTGCTGCAGTGGGAGGAGAAAACATTTCTGTCAGAGGATCAATCCCATCTGCCCTTGATCCTGCATGCTTATACAGCTGGACTTACATGATCTCTACATCCTCCCAAGTGAATTGCAGCCTTGTACTCGCTTTAGCGGCATCTATTACTCCCCACTGTGTATGTACCTACCTGAAAATCCATAACTGGTCTTGCATTGAATCAATGCTCACAGTCAACTTGTATCTAAACAAATTGAATAAAGCTAAGAGCTCTGAAGATCCTCTTATTTATCCCATGACAAGCACAGAGACTCCCAGTTCTTATGCTCATGACACCTTTGTCAATAAAATCTGCAGATTGCACAATATAAAGTTGTTTTATAATTCATCTCTCTGACAATGACTGAACCTCAGAGCAGGAATGCTTTATGTGGTTATCCCAAGAACAGCGCTCAAGCTGAGGCTGCATCAGCAAAGTGCAAAAAATAAATTTTTGTTCCTTTTGAAGAGGCATATTTCAAGCAATTTTTCGATCTAATTAAAAAAATTAAATTTTATTTTAAAGAAGAATTTATATTTGGCTGGCAATTAGATCATAAGTAAGAATCACAGGACTTATTAGATCATATATTCTATTCTCCTTGCACTGCAGGATCATTTTTCAGACTTGAGGTCTAATTGCATTATTTTAAAAGGACAAAACATCAGACCTACAGTAATATAATTGCTGTAGTATTCACCATTCAAAAAATGTTCTCGTACCATACCTGCAAAAGCAACTGCTGTTAGAATAAACTGCAGGTGGAAATGATGGCAACTGAGTATCCATTTAGTTGATTTGAAGATGATGTTAGCTCCTCTCACCTGCCCTAATTTGCATTCATGATTATTTGTGATCACAGATGAGAAGTTTTAACAGACCTGTCCCAAATCTTTAACACAGATGTCATTTATTCTAAATTTTAAGTTATAGATAGAGCTGTTTCAGATTGTTATGTAAATTCTGTTGTAGGTTTTAAGATAGAAAGTGTAAATTTCAAAGCCAAGTAGGACATTCGGGCAGGGTGACTCATTCATTTCAGTGGAAATTTTTATGTTCAAATCCCAGTCCTATGACTTTCGAACAGGAGGATTACATGTCTAAGCAGCAATTTCATATAATTTCACCTAAAAGAAAAGAACAAGTTGAATTCTTAGTATTTTATTAATCTCCCTCAGGAGAATTCAACTGATTCTTTCATTTCTAATCTGAACGTTAATTCTTAGTATAATCAAATAAAAATTGTCTCTTAAAGAGGTGTTTTGAAGACAATACTTGAAGAAGGTAATTGAACAGAGAACTCCGTCTTCAGTTCATTACTTGACTACAGGTCCAGGAAAGTGACAGAACACCTAGGGGGAGCACAAAAAGGGGGAAACTGACATTGATATAATAGCATTGTAGTCTGAAATTCAATAATATTCAGCCAAGAACACTATAAGGTTTTAGAGGCAGTAAACTAACAAGGCAAATAGCATGTCCTTGTTTTAAAGATATGTGAGGAAGGCTTAGAAATGTAAAGTGACTTGACTCTCCTATGACTAGTTAGAAAATGTGGAAAAAAACATATATTAGTTTTCCATTTCTTTAATTTTTAGTGCTTGGCATCTGAGTTGGTTGATGTTCTGAGGCACATAGGATTTTTGGAGCCTGCGTTCAGCAGCAAACCCTGTGGATGTGGTATAAAATATGCAGCAGAGTCCTTCTGCACTGATAGGTTTTGTATGTTGGTGGGACCAGTCTGTGCTTCAAATGTGTCATTATTCTTCATAAAGAAGTTTCACCCTATTGTTGAATCAGTTCATATTGTTAATGCCCTCATCTGCTAACTCAGATGGATATACAGACAGCTGTGAGGAATCTAATTAACATTTGACTACAAAAGAAGAAATCACAATCTACTGTACTATTTAATCTGTCAGAGAAGGTCTAGCTTAGAAATGGATTCAGTATTACTCTGTAGCTTTTCGTCTATTTTAATGTAATAGAATCACAGTTGTTAGAGGTGAAGAAAACCTTTTAATTTATCTTGTCTATCTAGGTTTGCAGCTACTTTTAGCCTTTGGATGACACTGAGTAAAATCTCTTCCTCCTTTATGTTTTTCTCCATCAAACAGCTGCAGATTGTTATCATGTCTGCTTTTAGTCATCACTTACTTGGGTTTATGTAATTTCTGTTGTGGTTACCTGAAGATCAAAACTTCCATCTTTCTCACTGTGTCTTCTCTTTAAACACCTTAGAGTGTTCCACCGTTATCCCAAGAATGATAAAGAGTGCTCTTAACATGAAGAATAAGTACATGTATTCTATATTAAAATCTATACACTATTTAGTTTACAGTGTTTGCAAAGGATCCATTCAAAGTCACTTTATATGTTTTTTGTAAACGAAAAGAAAATTGCATTTCTGTGTGATACTGGTTCCTTAACATATAGAAGATAGGACAAAAGTATTATAAAGCAGAGAGCTGTTTGAAAAGAGTAGCTTTTTCAGATTAATCTGAATCTACAAAATATCTTACTCTAAAAATAGGAGAAAGATTTAATTCAAAATTATTTGGATAGAAGAGAGCAACTGCATTGACAGCAGAATGATATTGTTTTTACAGATGGGCTGGTGAGAATCAAATTGAAGATATTGATCTGTATTTGTGTAGGATCCTTCTAAACAGAAAGCTTTGAGGACTTTGTCATTAGTGACATGGGTCATTTTACCAGTGAGGAAAGGCAGCACACTCTGTTTCTGTCATCCATGTGCTATTGCTAGGACAACAGAATTTCAAAAAAAAAAAAATAATAATGTCAAGAGCCCTTCTGCAGAGATGGGGGTAATCCAATTGAGATATAATTAAAAGCCTTTCTTCTTCCCTCAATTGGCACACACACAAAAGATAACTCTTTCAAGGAAATACATCACTGGGATGGAAAAAAATCTAAGTTTACTTTTTGACTTTATTATCATTGCATCTTCCGTTTAGCAGAGGGTGAACACAGACTGAAAAGAGTAGGAGACAATAGCAACACCGTAGGTCTCAAACTAATTAGTGTCTTTGGGAGACTGTATAGAGAAGCACAGATCTTAAGGAGAGCAGTTTGGTATCTCTTTCTCTTGAGTGTGTATTGCAAGATCTTATTAGTGGCCGAAATCCTTGGGAATCTGGATAGAGGAGGGGAGTGAAGAGCTTATTTGTCATCATAGTTTCTGATAGGACTGGGACCACCACCTGCGCAATCCACCAGGAGTGTGTTATTGCATCAAATGGCAGCAGGAGAACACAGCAAATGTGAAAAGAAATACGTTAGGCTAGCTTTTTTGATTTGTTTTGTTTTGGGGGTTTTGTTTGTTTGTTTGTTTGTTTTGTTTGTGTGTGTGTGTGTGTGTGTTAGTATATGTTTCACAAAATTCACTTGTTGTTACAGAAAGGATGGTTTTATCAGCTGAAACATGTTTCTTTCTTGTTTGCTTTGATATTATCAGGCTCATGTAGAGGGATCGTGTTTCAATATGACATCCATGAAGTGATGCTGGAATGCTAGATAAGGGCAAAGTATTAGTACTTTCATAATCAGTTTCCCTCGTATGTACAGTAACGTTTCCCTTATCAGGAAATGGAAAAATAAGCAAGGCATCTTATTTCAAAACTTGCAAATGTACGCCATTCGCCTTCAAGTCATGGGGAAGAAGGGTACAATGTGTCAACCTTAACCAAACTTCAGATCAAATTGTTCAATCCCTTTGCATCCATCCTCTAAATACTCTTACCTAGGAGAGGGTTATAAGGTGAATAAATGCACTGTTTTCTTCATTCATGGATTAAAGTACTTATTATTATGGTTTCTCAATAGTAATCTTAGATGATACAAAAACAATTACAAAAATATCATCTCCTTATGTACATAAAAAAGACTTTAAGTACTTTATCTAATTAAACAAAACACAGTGAAGTCCCAATTACATCCCCAATCTCCATTGTTTATTTAAATATGAGAAACAAGAACCACCTAAATCTTACATCTAGATAAAATGAATTTCAGGAAGCCAGCAGTAGCATACGGTAGTTGCATCCATACATCTTTGCTGTTGTCAACAGTGCTGCAGAAATACTAGCAGAATTCAGAGGAGAGCCTAGACAACGTTCCCCCTTTGTGTTTTATTTTACACTTCTGAAGCTAAGAGATGATGTCCTCTTTCCCATCTGAATTCAGTCATGGAAAAGAGAACTTTAACCACTAATATCTATGGAGAATTACTCCTATATCAAGTTGCCAATATCAGAATTTCCCAAAGCTCAACACAGATTTAACTGTCACTGAAATTAATGTTTAAAGTATACTAAATAAGAATATGGACAGCATTTCTATGTTCAAGTTCATTATTTAGAGGCTCCACTTTAAAACTGCCCGATTTTTGCTCATTAGATTATCACTCATGATAGGACTTAGTGGTGGTAAATAAAGTCTATGTAGCAGGCAAGCTTGAACATACAAGCCTTAATGCAATCAACCTCTTTGCCCTAGAGTAACATATAGTATGAAATGGCCTTAAATTAGCAATGAAATAGATTTCAAACCTTTTTAAACTGTAAAAGAGATATAATGAGTACATAATATGAGTCAGAGTTGGTCCAATAGCATATAGAGATAGCCAAAACATTGTTTGTAGTGGTATCAGATACTGGAAGAGAGCTCTCAACAGCCACAATTTTGTGTTCGCAAATAGATGAAGCTTATATAAAAGTATGTTTCCACACATTAAGACTGCAAATTGTTTGAAAAAGTAAACAGCCTTTAACTACCGTGTGCTGCAGAACTCCATTATAATGCCCTTTTAGCAAGGTTATGAATTTTCAGTAATTGCTTTGGTAATCCATATTTAGCATCTGCAGGATTACTTTTAATCAGCTTTCAGGATATGATTTGACACCATTCATTTTACGCTTCAACATTTAACCAGTTAGGCTGCAAAAAATGCCATCATTTTGCTGACTTAATTTAAAGCCAATAACAGTAAAACAGTAAGGGTAAGAGGGAGGAGGGAGGCTTAGCTACCAGCCAAAGATGAGGAAATGGTCATGTGCTGCTTTAAAAAAGCACTCATTGGATCAATAACTGTGGTAATGAAATGAGTCTTTATTCTGTTGTGCTACTTTTTTTGCTGTACATCTTGAGGCCTTTGTACATTATGAGTCAAACCTGGTCGTATTCTGCATTTTTCTATTTTTTTTTTCTTTCTGTGACTCTTAAATACATCACCTCTGTGTGTATGATTAGGTATATTTTATTTTGTTGCTGATTTCTTTTCAGTACTATATTTACTGGAACTTTTAAATATCTTATTACTAATAAACACACTAAGTGGCTGGCCTCCTTCAGAGCTAGTAACATGGGAAACAAAGGATCTGACAGATGTAGAGATCTGAGTTCTGACCTTCCGTTTATTTTCCAGGATAATAAACTGTGCAGACTCATCAACCTTGTTTCAATGTGCTGAACTGAATCTTCAACTTTTTCTCTGAAAATGTTCAACAGAAATTAAGGGAGAAACTGTACTTCTGTAATACTTCTTGTAAAAATCACATTTTTTTGATACATTGTAAGTAGCCATTCAATCTATTAAGAAGTCTGTTCAAGACAAATTCCTAAGAGGCCTGTCCTAAGGCTCTCTCCTGTGTGCTTATAATAGAGCTAATTGAGCTTATTGATAGGAAGAAAAACATTGGATGCAATATACTCAAAACAAATAAATTCTTTTTTAGTTTTTCTTTTCTTCAAGGCCAGTAAATGCATAACAGATAAAGCATCCACTGTAATCTACAGCCAGCCTTCCTCAACCCTCAGGGTCTTAGAAGAGTTCAAAGAGTTAGTGCGTGTTTTATGCTATTCTTGTAACAGAATCATTTCCACTAGCAATATGAATGGCAATATTCTCATTTTCCAGGGGCTGCTTTGTAGCCATTGGATAAGAAAATCTTCATGATAACTGCAGCAGCCTGAAAAGGGAAATTTTGGACTTGATTTCTGGCTTAAGGCAGTAAGTCCAGTGAGCTATCTGCATGTAGTGCTCTGTGAATTGAAAATTCCTAAGTTTGAGGCAATCTCTGATTTTAGTTCACAGCCACTGATTTTGATTAATGTTGTCAGTGTGTCATTTGAGAGATATAAATGATCTGAAAGATGTATATTCAAGAAGTTCTTGAAAATTTCTAAATTTCTTATAATGCTCAGGAAATGTCCTCCAAAGTTGAATGTCTCCTTTAATACACTTTGTTCCTGAGGCTTTTTTTCTTCCCCCAACCATTAAGAGAAGACCATGGAGTATTTTTTTCTACTGTACAACTGGATGTCAGTCAATTGAATGAGCCAAAGATAACAAGAGCAGGATTCTGACATCTCTGAGATGTTCCTGTGTTAACTGCTAGTATCAGATTATGGGTGAATATGTAGACCTTCTCTTGCTCTAGGTGAGATGAATAATACAACTGCCACTAATTTTACTCACAGCAAGATTATATTTTAAACCACTTGATTTAAAATTAATAATAATACGGCAAAATCCACCAGGAAAAAAGCAGCTGCTCAGTTTCATCTGGCATGCACAACGCTGTCCTTTCTTCCCCATTGCTATCATGTTGGGCTGGAGTTTAGTCTAGGTGGCAAGTCAACAGAGAAATTGTTTGGATATTTCCGTGCCTTTTTTGGAAGTCTTTGGAGCTTTGATGCGGATACGAAGATTTGCTGAAGCACAGGGGCTTGCAGGGTGAGAGCTGAAGGATGGAAAATTCTTGCAGCAGAGTAGAGGTTTCTTCCTGGCTAGGAATTTCTGGCAAAACAGAAAAAGTAAAGTAGGTCTTGTGGGCACTGCAAGGGGCAAAACAGGAGCTGTTTTTCCTGAGGACACCCAGAGATGAATGAGAGTAAGCAATATGAATTTGCAAGCAGAGGAGTGAGCTAAAGAGGATGTACAGAAGACAGCTAAAGCCCGAAAGCCAGAAGATTGCAACATGATGTACCTCTGCACTTTGGCAGAGATTCATCCACATCATTGAAATGGAAGATGATGACCAAGGAAATATACAGTGATATATATTATATCTAGTATATATATATATTATATATAAACGCTGTTATCTTTCTAAACATGTCCTCAACTATGTGTATCTACTGACATGAATGCTGCTGGTGTCACCTGACAGTGCAACATGCCTGTTTCTGGAATGGCATGCAGCAGACGCTGCAGGTGTGAGAGGGAGACAAGTGGGCAGGAGGAGCAGGGCCAGTTATATGAAAGGAAGGAGCTGTGTGTGCAGGCACCGTGGGTTGAGACACAGTGACAAGAGAGGACTCAAAACACCATTCAAGATAAAAATGAAAACTTTTGAAGACATTCAGGCTTCAGCAAACAACTTCAGCACAAATCCAACCAAGCATTAAGCAGTTTCAATAAGGGCTATGGGCTGAGTTCTCATTTCCAGCAAGTCACTTTTTATTAGAGTTGGCAGAATAAAACCCTAGTAGAGCTGAATGCACCTTTAAACCTCTTCTATCATTTCAAAGAAGACCTCACATAAGTGAGAATGAAAGCCAAGGGCTTTGCTAAGTTATCTGCAATGATTCAGTAATGAAAGGTCCCTTACTGGCAATGAAACACAAACTCTCTGAGCCCTGAAGCAAACTGGAATTCATGTGAACATGGGCAGTGTCCTGCTATACATATCTATATGTTTATTATATAGGTGTGTATGTGTATACATTTATTTGGCCTGAAAAAATTCAATGTCTACAATCTCCCTGACTCAAAGATATTTTGCTTTCTTTTTATTAAAATATATATAATTTTAAATATTTTGACAAGTTGATACTATGTACCAAATATATGCATGTATATTTATATAGGGACAAGTAGCTGTTAGTAAAACTAGAAAGTGAATGACATCCCTAGTGGCCAAGAATAATATTTGTATATGGCATGGAGAAGTGTGTAGAATACAGTTTTTCATCAAATCATGGAAATTAGAGATTGAAAAGACTATCAGGTCACCCTGGCCTTTCCATTGGCACTGAGTTACAGGAGAGCATGGAAAAAAAGCAAACAGAAGAAAAAAAATTAAAGCTATAAAATATCTTTCTTTTTTTTTTTCTGAAATAGCAGTGCAAACAAGAATCCTGCAACAGCCCCTGTACAGTATGTTGTTTGAGATCTGTCCAAAATAACTGATAAGAACTTGGAACATCCCTTCAATCGTGAGCCTTGGGGCTCACTCTTTCTCACGTAAGGGTATAACTACAATGACACTGACATGGAATTTTATGTATTTGAGTAAATCAATGATTCATGCAGAGCACCTCTGAAACATGTATGTAAATTTGCTATATTGACAAG
The DNA here is from genome assembly GCF_038088225.1 of Cyrtonyx montezumae. NCBI lineage: Eukaryota > Metazoa > Chordata > Aves > Galliformes > Odontophoridae > Cyrtonyx > Cyrtonyx montezumae. The sequence continues at coordinate 882,997 of NW_027072047.1, forward strand.
TGCTCAGTCAGTGCAAATGTGTGTATTGCTCATGCTTTGTCTATGAGGAAGACTAAACAGAGGTGGAGTGAACACAAGGACAGCCAGTGAGTTAGTATCAGAGTCAGGATAAAATGCAGAAATTCTGTCTGAGATGTCCAGTATTTCAAGGTTGGACACTTTTCCACATAGCTCTAAAAGGAATAAGTGAAAATCCCAGCCTTTTGCAGCCACTGAAGAAGAGTAATTCTGTAGGCTGGGCACACCTGCAATAACTAATCACTAAGATCATTACAATCTTAGGTAATGAACACTGGCACATCGCTTGTTACTCCTAATAAATTATCATAATGCACAGGGCAAATCTTTTAGGTGGCAGCTGAAGAAGTTTTAACAGTGTCCACTTTGGATTAAGAATCTGCATTTTCCTGAAGGTCTTTAATTTTTGGATGGCTTTTGGTTGTTTATTAAAAAAAAAAAAAAAGTGTTTGCAATGCAACCATTGACTTCCAGAGAGAAGGATGAGGGATTTTTTGGTAGCCATAATTATTTTATCCCATTTGCCTTCCTTTAATTTGGAAAAGGAAACCATATCTTTAATGCTAATTAGGCAGTACATTACTTAGTCTTCCTGTCTTCGCGTAAATAACAATTAGCAATAATTTAGCAGTTGTACACTCTGGCATCTTCTAAGCCATACCATTGTATACTATTCCAAATTCCTTTGCATTAATTAGGATCATAAGCCAATCAGCACTAATTAAGAAGAAAATAAGTATAATATCAAATGAAACAAAGCTAGTGATTTGTATCTGTTCAGTAGTTCTTTTTCCCTCTGCAGTTTATCAAATAGTTATAATGCGTAGGAACTTCTTCTAATTGAAACTAATTATGAGGTTTCCCCTGCTACTTTGAGCCTCATGTTCAAATCCCACAAAGCTCATTAAATAAGTAACAAAGCTGGAATCTTTAGCACATATTGTAACTTGGTTCACGTTAATTAGCACCACGTTTTGCAGGCAGTAAGAGGCTGTTCAGCAGCAAATGCTACCTAAAGGGACATTACATAGGGATTTTTGCTGATCTAGGAGGCTACACAGAGACCTCAGCTGAGTATCAATGGACATTATCAGATATGGCTGAAATGTCACACATCTGCCTCAAAACTCTATGCTAAATACGTTGCTTTTTCAATTCAGCCCATTCAGACCCCATCTTAATGTCTGTTGCTATTTGGAGCAAGTATCTGGGGAAATGTAGGTACTTAAATATAAAGTCATTGTGTCTGAAGGTCATTCCTGTATCGGTGGATGTGCCATAAAATAGCACACATTCTCCACTGCTGTTTTGGGTATCATTAGCACCATTTCACTTTCAGAAGTGGGCAGCAATCTAGATGCAAGCATCTTTACTGATCCCAGGCCTATTTAACAGACTGAAATTGCTACATGATATTTAATGATGCTAAAAATATATATGTGGGTATGTAACATCTCCATTTAGTTGAATGCAGTAATTTAAAGGTAGACAGACAGTATACATTGAATACTGTTCAAGACGGGTGAAAAAAAAAAATCAACTGACCTGTAGTTTTTCATTTTCTCACATCATTTTACTTCATCATAAGCAGTTTTTAGTACAATCCCTTGACGCAAGGCACACTGATGTTAAAACAGGCTGCTGATTCACTCCTGTACTGCCACTCTGTCTTCATGGACAAAGACACACATGACCTGATCTTATTGGAAAATCTCAAATGCCCTGAAACCAAACTCAATTGGAACAAATCACAGTCTAGTTTGTGCTTACATGCTATCCCTTTCCAGCTCTCATTGTTTTGTAATCACTAAGTAATCGACTAATTAAAATACTACTGAAATGGTGCAGTAATTCTGACATCTTCGATATTTTGTGGTCATTGGGTATTCCTTGGTTGTGTGTATCCAGACTGTCAGAGACCTCTCACCAGAACCCAACTACTCTTCTTGGCACTGGATCTGGCTCCAAAGCCATGAACAGTCCAAGATTGCTCCCTGAATTATCACTCATGCTTTATTCCTGCCCATGAGGACCATGTGCAGGTAGCTTATAGATGGAGCAGGTCAGGTTCAGGGTAAGTGATAAGAGCTGGCTACAATTGTAGGCATAGCAAGGAATATTCACACATAAAGCAGGAAGATGTGTCAGTGGCTTTATTCCCCTCCACAGTTCCAAACTGTTTTCATTAAATGACTATTCAAACTAGTGTTTAAAGAATGCTATGAAAAGGATCACAAAGAATCATTGCAATCTTCCCAGATGAAAATAGATGTTGTATTTAGAATATGAAGTGTGCAGCACGAAGGTACTGAAAATACGAAGAATGCTTCTTATTGAAATCTGAAGAATAATCACCAAATATTTTCTAAGACAGAGTAAAAATTCTCTTGAAGGTAGTCTGCAAAACAGTATATTTTTCTTGTATCACCAAAGAAATGAACACATATATCCTGCACTGCATACAAGTTCTTGATACTTCAAGCAATATAGGGTTCCATTCTATTAGAAAAGTTGTCTTCTACCATAAATTATATAGTCTTTCACTTGGACAACTAAGCGCATAAATGATTGTCTCCACCAGCACTGTTTTGTTTGAATACATCTTTGTGACATTGAACATGTCATTGCCAACATCTCATGGCCCTCTTCTGGGCACAGATGCTGCTGTATTTCTCCAAAACAATCAGTGATTTGAGAGATTTCATTTTCTGGACAGTTAAGGTCTGTTTGCAGTGAAAGCATTTTGGTGATTCCTGAATGTCAGAGAAGTAATGTGATAGGAGGCATCCTCAAGAACTGCTTTGATCATCTGCCTCTTTCTATTTCCTCCTTCTAAGGAAATCAAGAAAGCATGGCTGATGCTACCTTCTTGGTTGCATTAGGTGTTTTTGAAGCAGAACAAGAATAAAACATCCTCAGTTGCCCAACTTTGCTATTCAGTTTCAAGCAGCTGGGGACAATACACAGGAACAGGCTTCCCCTCTCTCAGCTGTGCAAACTGGAATAATCCGTGTACATAATATATACTTATATATTATTGTGTTTTCTGTAGCATGTCTCTAAAAAGCTAAAAACAGGTGATGTTTTTCTTAGAAATGTTTCAAAACAATGTAATAAATGGAGTAATTGGTTCTGCACATAATCTGGAGTTTGCTGCTGGCTAGAAGTACTGTTCTTCCTATTAAGCCTTTTTAATGAAAAATACATGTTGCCTTATTCCAGCATATAAGTAGTCCATATCTGTGCAACCCAGATGTATAATTTAGGCTTTCCAGGTTCTGTGGGTTTCAAATAGAAGAGTGGACCCTATTAAGAGTGAATTGGTGGACCGGTCACAAGTTTTACTCTTGAAAATATACAGCTATATCCTGATACAGGTCTAAACTAGGTCAGGGAACCAAAATACTTTTTCACACCACAGAGATAACCAAACAAAGGAGAAACAGGAAAGGGATGGGAAAATTAGTGGATTTTGGTCTGTACAATCCTTCTGTTGTTGAAAACCAAACAAATAACAAGTCATCAGAATGTTTTTGCCTTCTAATGGAATTGTTTTCCATATACCTTTCAATCACTTCTAATTATGGGCTGTATAGAAGTGTTTGTAACAACTGTAGATAGGAAGTGCTGGTACTTTCCTCTCTTTCAGAAGCCCATTGCAGTTTCAAGGATTCTCTAAAAGAAATTGTGATTCTATGATAATGAGATTTCTGTGTAAAAATATAAAAAGGTGAATTGCCATCCTTTTTTCTGTCCAACTGACCTAGGCAGAGAAGCTTGTTATGGTTGAATTCATTGGGGAAAAATTTGACACACCTCTAAGGGAACTCTCCTCTTTGTCTTAATCTGAGCTGGAGTGGGTTAACATTACAGAGAGCCTTACTTTAGGAAGAAGAAAAGGAGAGAGAGAAGGAAAAAATGAAGGAAAATAGAAAAAAAAAAAAAACAACAGTAAAAAAAGGCCCCTTTTTGTGGAAAAGACTGGTTTCTGATTTCAATTATTTCTGAGTTGTAAACATTTTCAGGGACAAGGAATTCCTTTGCATACACATATTGCTATTTGCAAAAAACAGGGCCAGTCCAGTGGAATTTTGTTTTTGTCTCAACTGAGCCATTTTATTCATCTGGGATATTTTATTTGATACTCTGGTATTAATGACAGTAAGAAATTAAACAGTTGTTTCACTCATTTTTCTTCTTTTCAGTGTGTGTGTGTCTTTCTTCCCACCTCCCTCCCACCCCCCTATCTTTATAATTATGTTTTAAAACCATAAATGTTTCCAAAGGTAGTGCCAGATTTAAAATACTGGTTGTTATTACAATGTGTGGGTGGCTTTACCCGCTCTGTTCGCAGCCTCCAGCTTTTATCTGCCCTGCTTCGATCCTCCTACTATCCAAGAAAACGAACTCATTTAGGGGAGAAACAGCTTGATTCCTTTTATGATGATTATGATTATTTTAGTTTAGAATGACTACCCTTTAAGCAGATAAAACCGAAAATAAAGTGAAAAGGAAAAAAAATAAAAAATAAAAAGTTTTGAAAGTATAAATTTTGATGCAATAAATAAATCAGGCAGGCAGCCCTTATGTCCTCAGCTTTTCATCTCATCCCTCTGGCTACAGGGAAGTTACTCCTGTTTCATGCTACAGCAGTGGAGATGAGGATCCAATCTTTACTCTCTGCCAAATGTTTTTAAAGGAAAAACACATACTTGCAGATTACAGCAGCATATCCCAGGCTCTGCTGTCCTCTCTGCTGTGTACAGGGGGCGTGAGGCAAATACTGCACTTTCCATCAGGCACAGGGAAGAGGAAGTGAGCAATAGAGATAGCGTTGTTCTCCCCAAGTGCTGTAAATTTGCAGCTGGCATGTACAAGAGGAAAGAGTGCGATGTACATACCACTTAACAGGGCTATGGATTCTGGCTCATTCACTTGCACTGCATGTTTCTGATGAAGATCACATGAGAGCAATGGGCAGTTGAGATAGTATTAGCAGATTTGAACCCAGAGCTGCTGACTCAACCAGTGGAGCGCAAGATGAGAAAGGGCAGTGATGAAGGCATCAATGAGGCTTAGTTCAGTGGAATTTACAGCTGGGTCTCTTGTCTCAAAGCACCTACTTTAGGTTGGGCCTACTTGCCTTTTAATTGATGGACTGAATGCCTTGTTTCTGCCGCTAGTAAGGGAGTTACCCAGAGGTCATTATTTCGTAGAATGATAAGGGTTGGAAGGGACCTCTGGAGGTCCAATCTAAAGGCTGGAGACCAGTGAGTTCAATCCCTGCTACAGCAAGTTCCCTACACCAAGCTACATGAGAAAGCATCAAGGTGGGCCTTGAGTATCTCCAGAAAAGGAGACTCCGCAACTTCTCTGGGCAGCCTGTTGCAGTACTCTGTCACTTTCAGAGTGGTATAGCACTTTCCCCTGTAGATACCCAGATTCAGTATGACCAGACACACTCTGTTCACTGGGAAGGAGGCAACAAGAAGGCTATCAGGGCAGATCTGTCCTGCCTGTATGCTGAATGAACAGTATTAGCAGGATGGCCACCTCTCCCTGACTCTAAGAGCTAGCAGACCATGGAGAAAACTCATTGCATGTCCTGGGACTTAGCAGAAGTGGGTGCTTTCCATTTTGTTGCAGCTAATATGTATGGGGTAGGAGGAGGGAATGCTTCTGAGAGGCTTTTCTCTACAGCCGAATAACTCAGAGGAAGCAGCTACTCCTCAGCATGGTGTCTTCGCTAGCTTTTCCTCAGGGTTTCTCCTTGGGTAATTCCCTACAGGAGGAGCTCAGCCTCACTACAGTCTTTGGAGCACTCCACTGCAGAAGTAAACAGAAGCATGGGGATGGAGAGATTTGCTCTGGTAAGAGAGAAACTCCTGAGCAGCAGCAAACTCTGTGGAGTAGCCAGAGACTCCATTCTTGTCTCTAGCCGTTAATGTGATTCTCTGTAATCACTACGGTTTCCTTATATTTGAATGAAGAGGGCCATAAAACTTTAGCGTTATCTATCTACCTGTTCTACTGATTATCTGTGCTCTTATATGACTGCTATCGATTCATTATCAGCATGGCACTGATCTGAACTTTGAGTTTACTGCTCTGTGGAAACACAGTAGCTGCCCAGTAATGTGGTTATTCCAGCAGGCACCCTTTTTCCTGTAAGATAAGAACACAGTTGTATCTGTTTAGTGCTGTCATAAAACTGTGTTAGTCTCTCAATAAAAAGGAGTCTCTGCTTGCTGTTACACTGAGAGAGAGCAGCTTACCTTTGAAACCAGGGTTTGGATAAAGCCAACTTCTGTTTAGTGAACTGGTGGTTTGCACTTTTTATGTATTCATTGCTCCTTTAATCAACAGAACTCTACTGAAATCAAGAGGTTTCCTGATATGTTTAAAATTCTGACTACTAGTCAACTGCAAAGTCGTAATCACAGGTCATTTTCTTCTCCCAGCCCTCCTCTACAGGGCAACAAAATGTTTGTGTTGCTTCAATCCTTATTGCTTCAAAGCTCTTTGAAACATGGTAATGTGGTTTGAACTCACAGCTAAGCAGTCAAAGCTTGTCTCTGGCATTTTAACTTCAGCTGTTTATGTTCTGACTAATTAGCCATAACATGCTGGTCTGGGGATAATATATTAGATATGTTATGACTCTTTCCCTGTGCTGTAGTAAGTGGCAATTCTCCATCTGTGACTTGAAAACCATTTTTTCCCAACTTTTCTGGGGAAACAAATATTTAAGCTAAAGACGCTTGATTTTTGCTACTACGGATTATGATCTGTTTTGATTACATTGTTTTATCCCAAAAGCCATTAGTATATTCTAAACACATGTAAATTGTCAAATGAGAGCAAAAGTGTTTGAGAAAGTCTGTGTACCACCCAGACCAGAGGATGTAAGCTGGAAAGAAATTATGTGAACGGAAAAAAGTCCATACTGTATCATTTAAGCTCTTTATACATAAAATAATCTGCAGTCCCTCTGAAGTCCCTGTCTCAAGTTTGGGCTCTGAACCCCCTACTAGTCCATTAAAAAGGGACAGGATATTTGGAAAGACTGGGCAAAAGCATGCAGCTGTGCAAGAGTTTAGAGATTCTCTAATTCAGGTCCTGGTTTACCAGCATCTGTAAAATTAACAGCTTTGAGTTTGTTTCATCCACGGGAATGATGAGTCTGCAGAACAAATGGCCTCAGCATAATATTAACACTTGTTTGTGGAAAGATCACACAGAGTGCTGTGTATGGCTGGGTTTAAGCTGTTCCCAGGGTGCTCAGGGCAATTCTGATGAGTAAAGGTTGATATTAAGACAAGTGTTGGTAAGGATATGGAGATGCTGTGAACTTTTTTGAGAGCCACACCCTGTTTATAGATCTGGTTTGGAGTCTCGGTGTACTCCTGAGAGACCTGGCTCTCTACAGCAGCCTCAGGCTTTCTTCTGGTGTTTGCCTGCTTCTTTGTAGTTTTCTGGTCAGCAGAAATCAACAGAAAGCAAATAAAAAAGTAGTTCAACATTTTATAGTTCCCAGAGAACAACACTGACAACTACCTTAGCATCCATAATTGGATTATTTCTCCTCCATTGGCGGTGAGAAATGATAAACCTGATGTCTTCAGGTTAGACTTTAGATGGAGAGCTCACTGCCTCAGAAGGTTTCCACTTCTAGGTAGAAATTAGAGGATGTAACTTGTTGCTTTGTCTCCCTGCCCACCAGTCTGTCTTCATATCCACATCTATCATACTCTCAGTCTTTAGCTATTGCAGTATTCCATTTCTGATGTATATAAATCACAATAATATTCCAACCACAGGCTGTGTCACATTATTGTCAGCTTGATGGAGTTGCATCTGTGTTTCCTACAAGGCGGGACTGAGCTATGGTATTATACAAGTCCTAGAACTCAGATCCTTCTTTTTTGGAGGGAGTCACCATTTTCACACCCCCCACCCCCCACCAATCTCTTTTCTCTCCATTTTCTCATTCCACCTTCCTGATTTACAAACATGGAACATAAAAGCACAGAAGAGTCTGATCTGTTCTATTCAGCCTATTTTTCTCTCTGCTGTACAAAGGCCAAGGACAATGTTTCCCTACTGTCTGTCCCATGTAGCTCACACAGATTTATTTGTTCATTTCCCAAATGCCACAAACCTTCATAAACGTGCAAAAAAAAAGGAGGATGGGAAAAAAGACTGATAAGAAAACCTTGCCTAAGCAACAGCAGGGAGGTTGAGAGACAGATCTCACCAAAGCCTTCAGGAGTATCTTTGTGATTTTTTTCCCTTGGGAGTTTCCCAGGGAGGAAACCATACCCTTCCCGTATGATTTCCTCTGGGCACTGTCAGGCAGGTCCATTAGCACAGTGCCAGTTTGGTCACCTCCAGCCTGATTACACTGCCTTTGGCAAATGCTTCCTGACCAGGTCAGATGGCAAGTCCATTTGCCATGCTGCACTGAATGAATTATGGGCTCTGGCCCTCAGTCCTCTAAGTTATATCTGGATGCTGTGCATGTGTTGCCTCTCTAATCCCCCTTCCCTCTCAGCATACATGTAGCCCTGATGTCTTTATTTAAAACCCCACTGGTTTAATATTTATATCCAAAGTCTTTCAGCTATTTCTATCTCTACCAGAAGAAGATAACACTTGTTTGGGAGCAGTAGCTGAGTGGGTTTGTTTGCTTGTTTGCTTGTTTGTTTGTTTGTTTTTAATTATTACTATGCCTCCAAAATAAATTAACCACTTTATAGGTGAGTAGTAAAGGACAAATTTCTGGAGGGTAGATAGAACATTGGATCAAGGTCAGATGAAAAACAGCTGAGCTACTGCCAGTTTCTTTGTTAAGGCCAGACCGAGGAATTGGGGCCAATATTCTTAAAGCCAACGGAGCTTGCATTGATCAAAAAAGCTGCAGAGACTGGAAAGAGGTCAGTGAGTAATATGTGTTGGAGCCAGGACAAGGGAATAAGAGGACCAGCGCCTGCAGAGAAAGACAAACAGCAGTGGTAATGTGGACTACATGGCAGCATTGCTAAACTGTTTTCCTTACAGACCTTCCTCAAAGGCTGTCATTCTGAATGGGATAGTACCAAAGCCAGATCACTGATTATGGTACTGCCAGTATGCCAGATTATGGAGGAAGTTCCACTTCCTCCAACATCTTCCCAGTTGCAGGAATACTTCTTCTTTCATTGAAGCAACAGCCGCACAGCATGAGGGGACAGATTTGTGCCATTATAATTAAAGCTATTATTCTCATACAGATCCAGTAGTTAGATAATCTAGGTCACTACATATGTACAACCTGGAAGTGTGCTTATCATAGCTGTAGAGAGCTATGTCTTACTGTGCAATATTAAGGAGCACAAAAGAGCCTACGTAACCTATTTATTCACAGTAAAGTGTCATGTTCAATCCTACTTTAGGGACTCATCATCGCTGTGTAAACAATGACGATCCCATGGAAGAAGTGTGGGGGAGTTGACCCCTCAGAAGCATTGCAGACAAGCATTTCAGCTGAAATTCTGCTTATATATATATAGATATGCACAAGTGTATGTCCATTTATTTATATAAATGGCATCAGATAACCTTTAAAAAGTGCCTAGTAACTTGCTCACCCAGTTGTGGCCCTTTTAAAAGCCATTTTCTACAGGTGCTTGGCAGCTTGAGAAAATCTATTATTTCAAACTGAGCACCTGCAGTACTGTCCTCCCCACACCAGATGATGGGTTTTACATACCTTAAGTAAAAAAAAAAAAAAAAAAAAAGAAAAAGAAAGAAAAAAAGAAAAGGAAAAAGAGAAACTAAATTAATCTAACATCAGGAGAGACTTACACAAGGAAAACCTATCATATTTTGAAATAACATCCCCCAGGAAAGTTGAGGTAGCTCTGTCATTTAAGGTTGAATGGATTGACCTATTCTGGGACAGTTGGAAGCTGACCTACTATGACTTTCCCATTTCTAATATATTTGACCTCAACTTGGACTGTTGAGACCCACCAACGCAGGCAGATATGCTTTCAAGGAACACACCAGAAAATGAAGAACAGTGTTTTTAGTAGGCAGACAAGTCATAACCACAGGATCCCTGGACATTCAGCTGTGGCTTTTTGTCTTCTTTCCACTCCAACTTCTGTGCTAAGACACTTTGCTCTCCAAAAGTAGCAAGAACTCAGTCCTCCTACTTCTGAACTGATGTCATCATGTTTGGGAACTTGAGAAACAGTGTTGATGAAAGAAATGAAAGATTATGGATGGAACTCTGAAGAAAAAGTGCTCAAATTTCAGTGTCTGCTTTGTTATAATGCAGTTTTTAAGGAAACAACAAATATCACTCCAAGGAAGAGAAATATACTTTGAGCTGGAAATACAGGTATTAACACTTTGATATGGTCTGTACTTTCTGCACACTCACCATAGTCTATAGAGTTCTAGGAAACAAGGTATTGCAAAACTTTCATGGTGATTTTTCAAGATATGAAGGCTTTTCAGTCTAGCTGTATGCATACAACTTACATACATTTTTTTCATTTGAGTTTCCATAGCCCAAATTCTTTTTTGTAGTAATTTCATCATTCTTCCCTCTGAAATGTGGGCTTTAAGAATAAACAAACAATACAATTTTTGTCAGTTTAGCCAAAGAAATTAGATGGAAAAAAAGCTATGGGATTAGTACAACAATACATTTCATTGGTATCTGCCCATCAAAAGCTGCATCTTGAGCAGAGATCCAGTCAGAGATTTGGCAAAATATCCCTTCATCACGAGTAGTCAATGATGCAGAGCAAGAAAGTTGTTCTTAGGTGAAAGCAACTTTTCAGAAAATGCAAAGCTGTTTTTTTCCCCCGAGCAGTGAAAGGCTGGCAGCCACTCTCATTTCCTATAAAGCCCAAGAACCGTGATGTGTAAATTAGTGCAATGTGGGAAACAAACTGAAGGCTTCTGTACTTGCTCGCCTTGGAGCTGAGAACAGACCATATCAGACCTGGACTGACTTTATCTCAAAGAACAAAATCAGGGATGGGGGATAAGAATCAATCAGTTATATCTCCTTATACAACCAAAGTCTATGTGTGTTTGTCCTCAATATTTCTATCTCTTGTTGAGTGCAGAAAAGGTAAAACTCTTACCCTTCTCTCCCCGTAAATAACTGCGGGAAAGCAGAAGGTTCCTCTTGGCCTTTAACAACATAATACCCAGAGCTCATTGGACATATAGGAAAGAAGGTTTATACTACAGGCTTGATCATCCTGCTCTCTTCCTATGGTGGGCTACAGGAGTTGTTGGAGCTTCATGAAAATCATCCTTCAGGGTTACTGAAGGGAGAGATCATATCTTCCACATAAAGTAAAGCATTTCACTGAAGCCTCATCATTCTCTTGAATTACACCCTGAAAATAGGCCAGGAGGAGGAAAACCATCTCCTTACTTGAAGACACTGATGCCAAATGCTTTGACATCATGTATCAGACATAAGCAATTTGGGTAATAACTCGGGTTTTTTTGTTTGTTTGTTTGTTTTAATACTTACAAATGTGTAGTTTCCACTAGATTCAACAGATTATTTCTTGTATTATTTTCAAGATGAATTATTTTCTTTCATCACCATTAAAAGAATCTCCTTTTTTTTAAGACATTTGACATGCATTCATCATTTGACTCGCACGAATTCCACTTTTAAGGAAAACATGCAAGATTTTTGCAAGATTTTGCAAAACATACAACTTTTGCAAGATTTTAAAGCAAAAGTAAGTAATAATAATAGTTGATGCGGCTTCTGTCTTTCTAGGGCATAGCTACATGCTTAGGTCACTGCCAGAACTTTCTTTGCAATCTTTGCCCAGTTGTTATTAATACAGTAATTTTGATCTAAACAAATGGGCTAATGCTCTTCTGGTCATTTCTGTGTATGTAGCTACAGCAACCACCCTTTAGACTGCTTTATTCTCAGTTCTTATGAGTTTGTAAGGTGACTTTTCTGAGAAAAAGCATGTTCTATCAAAAACATTTAGTGTGTCTACTGGGATATATTTAATAGGTAAGAAGTTTAAGTCCCAAAGCAGTAACTTATATTTGCTATATTAATAGCTTACCTTCAGTGCTCACCTATTAACTTTCCTACTCAAACCCAAACTCCTTCTTTTTTTTTTTTTTCCCTTCATGTTTTAATTCATCACATGCTTAGTAAAATGAAGCTCCATTATTACCTTAACAATACCCTGATTAGGAGTGAGGATGATGTCATGAATGTATGTGTCTTCCCCAGAGTCAACAGCAGGTCAGTGTTTGGAGTATCCATAGTGTTGCACCCAAGCAGTTCACTGTTCTCAACCAGTAATAAAGTCTTCCACAGGAATACAGATTAAGAACACACTGCTTTATAATGACAGAGGCTGGTAGTCAAGTAAGTAATTCAGTCTCTGGAGAGACAGCAATGGAAACACCATTCTGACATACACATCTGTAAATCTTGAGTCACAAATTCTGACCAAACACACTGTAATTCTTCGGCACTTTCAGTAACTTGATATTAATCTACATAAAAATATCAGCAAAAACATAAATTCTTTCTACTGAGACTGGATGAGTTGTTGCCTTGTCTGGTTGCATCCTCTAAACCAACATACTGCATTTACAGCCCATCTGGAGCTGTTGCCATAGTGGGGTTGGCTACTTCCCATTCTCCTGGACTGTGGCACATGGTGATCTACCAAAATGTTTAAGTATTTATAACCACTGCAAAGTGCTTTGAACATGGCAGTGGCAATGTGAAGTGCTGTCCTAATGAAAATCTGAAATATGATTTGAGAATGCTTCCTTAATTTTTTCAGTTCTCATTCTGTAGTTTCCCTCCCTGTCATCCTGCAGTCTATAAAGCAGATTTGTTTGTGACATACGTACAGTAATGTGCTTACAGGGAACACAGAGGGCTTAAGCAGCTTTCCTTGATGGCCTTTGATTCACTGAAATTTGCCCTGGGAAGCATGGCAATAGTGGCTAATTTGCTCCATCCCTCTTCCCGGTGCCAGATATCCCTCTTTTCATATTCCTCAATGTTCCTTCTGGCAGATGTGCAAAGAGGGCAGCAGAAAAAGCCCATTTGTATCACTATGAGTTCACTACCTCCATGCCAAAACAGTGGAAAACTAACATTCAATAATTCTACTTTGCAAGCTGTTGTTATTTGGATAACATTTCAAGCAAGTAACAGAAATACGGAGCAGCCTCGGGGCAGGGAGATTTAGCAGCAATGATCTCTTGACTGCAACTGGAAGCTTCTTAAAAACAAAAGTGGGTTTGAAGCTGGAGGCCTGGAGAAACAATAGATGATTGTTTGCATGTGAGGTCCGCAAAGTGCCACTGCAGCTGAGGGTCACTTGGCCTTACAGTTACAAATTGCATTTTTCAGAGGCCTGCAACATGCCTGTTTCTTTTTGCAGACAGCAACTAACATGCCACACAAGTAGTCTGTGAAATTTTGTTTTTTCTTAAGGGAAAATATATGTGATGTGGGAGATAAAAATTAACGGAAATCTGGCACTGTGTTTTGAGACCCTTTCTTTTATTTTTAAACTGCACTAATTGAAGTCCTTCTTAGCCTTATTAAATATGTTTCTGTGGCCAAAACTTTGATGTCATGTCTGGAGATTTAGCTTCACAACCCTCTCTGCATTTAATGGAAACCTTTCAACTAAATATACATATATCAAGCTGACAGTGTAGGTGTTTATATTATTCATTTGAGGTCCAATACAAAGCACACTACAGTCCAAAGAAATCTACTTATGGTTTTAGTGGACACTGGACCATGAAATTGTGAAAAATGTATTTATCAAACACATTCCAGAAGTCAGATGGGCCAATATTTAGACAAGGCTTCCTTACCAACCTAAATTTCTCCCCATCAACACAAGCAGAAACTTGTTTCCTGTGATTCGGTTTTGGGGGTAGGTTTTATTGATTGATTGATTCATTGATTAATATTGTTCCTACAAAAAAAAAAAAAAAAAAAAACTGACCAGGAGTTGGATGTTCTAATGCAGAATACAATGCAACAGCTCAGACACTTTTAGCACCCTACTGTGTAATCATCAATGAAGAAGAAATATGTAGATACAGGCAACAGAGAGGCAGGTACATGTTCTTCAGTATCAGCTGAGCATGTGGGTGCCTTGTACCTGGTAGAGGAAGGGTAACTGTTGTCATTTTCTCACTGTTCTACAACTTTATTTAGGAGAGTTGAAGATTAAGTCATTAAAATAGTTTTTACAGTCTGTAATTTCAAATTAAAAGTGTTAGATTTAGGTTGAATATAAGTCCTTTACTGTGAGGATGATGAGGCACTGGAACAGGCTGCCCAGAGATGCAGTTGCGTGCCCTGTCCCTGGGCGTTCAAGGCCAGGCTGGACAAGGCTCTGAGCAATGTGACCTAGCTGTGGATGTCCCTGTGCATTACAGGAGAGTTGGACTAGATGAGCTTCAAGGTCCCTTTCAACTATAGGTTCATAGGTTCATATGTTCATAAGGTTGGAAAGGACCTACAAGATCATCTAGTCCAACCATCCTCCTATCACTATCCCTACCCAACTACTAAATCAAATCTCTTAGCACCTCATCTAAACGCTTCTTGAACAGCGCTAGGAATGGTGCCTCAACCACCTCCCTAGGCAGGCCATTCCAGTGCCTGACCACTCTTCCAGAGAAAAAATGTTTCCTCAGGTCTAATCTAAATCTCCCCGGTGCAACTTGTGGCCATTCCCTCTCATCCTGTCATTATTTATCAGGGAGAAGAGGCCCACCCTCTCCTCACCGCAACCCCCCTTCAGGAAGTGGTAGAGTGCAATAAGGTCTCCTCTGAGCCTCCTCTTCTCCAGACTAAACAATCCCAGCTCCCTCAGCTGCTCCTCACAAGACTTGTGCTCCAGACCCCTCACCAGTTTTGTTGCCCTTCTCTGAACACGCTCCAGGGCCTCAATGTCCTTCTTGTAGTGAGGGGCCCAAAACTGAACACAGTACTCAAGGTGCAGCCGCACCAGAGCTGAGTACAGGGGGATGATCACCTCCCTGCTCCTGCTGGCTACACTATTTCTAATACAGGCCAGGATGCTGTTGGCCTTCTTGGCCACCTGGGCACACTGCCGGCTCATGTTGAGCCGAGCATCAACCAACACCCCCAGGTCCTTTTCCTCTCTACATTCTTCAAGCCATTCTGCCCCAAGCCTATAGCATTGCATGGGGTTATTATGGTCAAAGTGCAGGACCCGGCACTTGGTCTTATTGAACCTCATCCCATTGAGCTCAGCCCAGCTGTTCAGCCTATCCAAATCCCTCTGAAGGGCCTCCCTACCCTCAGGCAGTTTGACACATCCTCCCAACTTGGTGTCATCCGCAAACTTACTGAGGGTACACTCAATTCCCTCATCTAGGTCATCAATAAAGATACTAAACAAGATGGGCCCCAAAACTGACCCTTGGGGGACACCACTCGTAACAGGACGCCAGCTGGACTTAACTCCATTAACCACCTTGCATCTTCAGATTCACTAATTAGAAAAGGAAACAGTATTCGGGGAATTAAACTGTTTGTATTTATCTTGGTTTAGTGGTAGAGTTAGCACTGATAGGTTAATGACAGGAGTTGATAGAGGTCTTTTCTAACATATTACTCTGTTTCAAATGGCCATACAAATACTACTGGTATAATACAGAAAACCCACCTGTAGATATATTGCACGCCTCCTGTCCATAATTCAAGAAAAATCCATCTCACATCTTTTCCATTCTTAGAGTATCATGGTTTCTCATAGCTACTGCAATGAGAAACCTACTTTAGTTAAATATGTCAAGCAGACAGGGAGATACCTGTGAAAAAGCAATGCTCTGTCAGCCCTTTGGTGACACAAGGAGGATGAATGTTGAGGCTGTTTGCTGCTGCAGTATGCCTACATCCTTCTTGCTGCTTTGTCTGCCTTACCTGCTCGAATTTTATTAATTTGAAGAGTCAAAGTCACATTTGTTTTATTTCTCAGGTCTGTTTTTTTTCCTTTGTGCTGCTTCTCCTTCAACTAACTGACTTCAGCAAGTGTCCAAAAAGGGCAGTCAAATTTGTTGGCATGCAGATGAATCACATATAGAAGGACTGAGATAAGCTAGAGCTGTACACAGGCAATAAATAAGGCTTTTATTGTCTTCCTATCTGATGCAAAAAGAGCAAACATTCTCAGTGTGCTTTCAGTTAATAAGCACTGTTACTTTGCAATGAGCAATGTTTTTTTTATTTTTATTTTTTAACCTTTCTATTACTATCTATTTTTGCCAGCCCAATAGCTGAGATAAGAACTTTTCTGCTCATATTACAATATGATATATACATAGGGTAAGCTGAGGCAAGACCAACAGTTGCCAGAGTAACTATATAGTATTAGAAGAATTCCATTGTTTATCTACAGGGATGCCAAAGTCCCTCATGAGATGCTCCTGAGGATTTCACCAGATAACACAGCGATTGGTATCCCCAATAGACAGGCTGCTTATTTTGTTTCTTAATATTAGAACTGGGTGATGTTTGATTTCATTCTGTTTGACTTCTCAAGTTTCTTTAGAAGCAATGGGATCTGCACCCTGAGTCCCAGTATTGTGTTTAAGCCTCTCTGAGCCCCAGCCAAAACTGGATGGAAGCAATACCTTTAATAATTTGCATCAATAGTAGGACTGATTATCAAGTAAGAAAATGTGGTTAAGGGAAAACAATGACTGAAGTCTAAGGCCTGATATTCCCCCACTCCTCAACACACTTTGATCTTAGTCTCAATTATAATTCCTCATTGTAGCCTGCAAACACATCTTTTCCCTCTCACCTTGCATGTAGTTAAGTTGAACAAAGCTGCTGGGAATCGGCAGCAATCTCTCCTGCAGCTACCATGCTTCTTGCATCCCATACATCCAAGTGATGGGGCTCCTCCTTGCACAGCATTATCTCAGGGGGAGCTACACCTGTCTCAAGGAAAAGGATGGACTGAGGTACATAGAATGCCTTGTAGAAATAATGAAACATCTCTTGTATTAGCAGTACCTCCCTTCACTTCCAAATGTCCAAAAAGAATCAGTAATTAGGTTTGCTCTGTATAAGCTGACTACAGTTTGCAAAAACAGATACGAGAAAACCAGTTATCAGTGTACCATTTGTGATAGAAAGTTTTCCCTGGGGAGCAGCAGATCCTGCTCCGCCAGCATTTTAATCTTGCAGAATCTAACCCTACTGTGTGCTAAAATGTGCTGAAGTAAAACAGAATCAAGGGTGCTGAGGACCTGTATGGAGGCGATCAAGCTGCAAGTCATGCTTCTTCTTTCCTTATAAAAATTGCTTTTTGTGTGGAAAAAGTAAAATAAAATCCCTCCCCAAAATATGTTATCTTTGAAAAAGCAATCTGCCTGTGCAGGACAAGCTGTAATTGAATCCCAACTGAATGCAGCTGCAATTGGGGTGAGGTGCCAGCGTCATGAACAGCATCTGGAAAACCACTGAGAACCACAGAGTGGAGTTGCATAAGCAAAGAGGCTCTTTAAAATATATGTGTGGGTGTGTGTGCATGGGTGTAAATAGAGAAAACTAAACTGGGGATCTGAGGCCAGAATAGCAGCAATGGGCAAAATGGTGGAGGAGCCCTCAGTCTCCCAAAACCTCTGAATCAACAAACATCCTGCAGCTCTCGATGATGACAGTCCTCCTGCATCTTTGTTCTTCATCATAGCCAGCTTCCAAGTGTGAGCCCAAGATTGTTTACTTCTTCTCGCCATCTCTCCAAGGGATATGATTCACACGTTTTCAGATTTATTTGAGCGAAATGCAATAAATATGCTGCTTCAATTTTAACTGCTGGAATGTAGCCAGGGTTTTTAATGAATCTGGCCTCTGCGATTGAAGTGGTCCAGGATCGCAAAAGCTCTGGGCACTGTTAGATTATACACACAGACATACACACACACATATCTCCCCCCACCTCCCATTCCCTTGGGGCTCTCTGAGTCACATGCGACTGCAGGTTTTTTCAGATTCAGCTCTGGTTAAAATTAGCAAAAGCCTTTATTATTCAATAAGAGGAAGGATTCCTATCACAGCTGCTGAGAACTGCCATATTTTTCTTGGATTTTCTGCACCGACCTATTATAATTTGGCTTTATCTGTTATTCTTTGTTTCCCTAAAAACAGTAACAAGGCTTGGTCCTGTCAACACTGAATTTTAATTAACTGCTCATGAAGATCACTGCATTAATCTGTAGTGGGACCATTGTGCTGCTTTTTGGTGCAACTGGTATCTCTAAGGTTTCACTCATTTATAGTAACGTTTCACAGCAAGGTACAATCAGAATTCTGCTGATCAAGGCAATAGTTCTGAGAGCTTGAAAAAAAGATAGATTTCAAGCACTTGTAAACATCTTATTTAAGTTAACCAAGCAACTAGCAAAAGACTTTGGCACCAAAATCTGGAGGCATGTAACTTAAGTGTGGCTATAATGAAACCGAGTACTAGATTCATTCAGTTCACAAACTGCTTGCATTTAAGAGGAAAACAAAAAACAGAAAATGAGATATGATATGATGGTCCATGACAATATAACAGGAATATTTTGAATCATAGAATCATAGAATGACCTCGGTTGAAAAGGACCTCTTTTTGGCTAGATCCCAGGAGACAGTGGACCAAAATAGGCACAATCCATGGGAAAAGGCCTGCTTTAGTCAAATAAAGTACTACATCTGTACCTCTGCAGTGTCTGATGGGTCCAAACCTACATGGAGGCATATTGACAGAGCCACATGGAAAAATGAGAGGATGTCATTTCTCCTGTGCCTCCATCTGCTGATAATTGGTTGAGCACTAAACTTCACATAGAAAATTTTGTTTTAGAAAGATGATAAAGAGAACAAACAAAAGACAGGAAATTAAAATTTATGTAAACATAGTGGTTCCCAGAGCAACTATAAATGAGCCACATTGCACATATAGATGGAGGCATAAAAGTTAATACCATGTGCAGCAATACCACACAATGTAGGTACCCCTGGGACAACGTTACATTTGCTACGGGACCCATCAGTATGAATGGTTTGACTTTTACATTTTTAAAGTCTCAAACATAACATTGCACTAATACCAGCTGGGAATAGGACATTTAGTGTTTATTCGTTTGTTTGCTTAAAAGAGAAAGGACCATTTGAACAGAATGAGCCAGGAGTCATAATTTACTCCCATTGCACACTGGAGACAAAAGTTGCAGGCTTTGGTCTCTGAAGTTTTCTGAATGGTTTTGTCAGGGACATATTTCTGTACACAGATTTAACACTCGCGAAGAGAGATGGCAGGAATGGAGAACAGCTCTCCTGTTGAGATGGCGCAGCATGTGTTCCAGCAATTAATTGTAATACAGTGTTAAGTACAAGGCTTTTCCCTAAGTAAATGTGGAAGTGTAGAAGGAGTTGACTTAGCCATGTAAACTTCATCTCTGAAATACCTAAACTTCTTGGAAACATGCCTTTAGTTTGCTCATCTATTTTTTGCAAGTAGTTATCCTGAGTTTGATTCTCTGCTGCCTCATGCAGTTGTTGACATCAGTAACATGGGTGTAAAATGTCACCAGATCATAAGGCAGCCGGCATTCACCTTGCATTTGTATTCATGACTATACAAGGAAGAGGGCAGCAGCAGGTCAGGCCCACTGAGATCCACAGAGATTACTTTGTCAGTGTGGGTTGTTTGTATTCTGATGGGGTGTTTTATAATCGACTCTTAAAACCGTGCCACAACCTATTTGTTCTGGTTTCATGGCAGAGCAGATTGGAACATGAGAACAGTTGTGGTTTTCCAGGGTTTGATTTTATTTTGTTTTGTTTTGTTGTAGGAATGGCATTACATCTCCTCTTAAATTTTTTCTCAAAAGATCCCAAAGTTTCCAAAATGCTAAGTGCTTGCCAGTAGATATGGTTTAGGATCAGACCTGGCAAGTATTCCTTGGGTTGTCAAGTCTGCTCACCCACAAATTCTGGCAGCTAGCTCAGTGCTGGGTCTTTCCCAGGCAACACGACAGTATCCATGTGTGGGAGCACATCCCTCTCAGCTGTCTCACAGAAGCGCTAGCCTCTTGCCATAGCTTCTCCTTTGTGGAAGCATGGTCCACATTCACTCAGTACAAGACCCAACACAGGACAACCCCTCCCTTTCTTTTACTGTTATGTGTTGATCTTGGCTGGCTGCTAGAGTCCTACCCAGCTGATTTCTCTTTCCCATTCCACAACAGAGGGATCTGAGACACCTCATTTCTCTAGCCCTCATGCCTCGAAGAATGTACACAGCTTGCAGCCATCCTACTAATAGATCCAAGGTGATGGCTGTGGTAGGAAACTGGCTTGGAGACCAAGAGGGGGAAGCCTTAACACTCTGAGCAGCTGTGTCATGATGAAGAGATGTGTTGCCTGCAATTTTCCTGGCTGTAAGTCTGCACAAGCCAATCTGGGCACCTCCAGGAGTAATTAGCATTATCTGAATACAGGCTTCTGGTCCAAGTAGAATTAGTTTGTTCTTTGGAGATGTCTGCTTCTCTCTGTTACCATCACTCTAACATATCCTAGGTTGAACTTCAGTGAGACTCTCTAACATTCTAAGGGTTTGTATTTCCCATTCAGTTTTCTGACTCTTTCCTCTTTGTTTAGAGATGTGTCCTGTTTCTCACTTTCTGTGTGTACTGTGACTCAACCAGTGGGACTCCAGATGTCAATGAAGCCAAGTGCTTCATCTAATTAATAATAATAACAAGGGAGAGTGATATACTCTTCACGTGAAAATTTAATTTTTTTTCTAATTTCTGCTCAGCCGAAGCAGCTCATTTCTCTTGAAATGCAATTGAAATGTCATTAGTATTTTCATTAGTGTGATGACTTATGGTACAAGACAGGCAAGTAGATTTGGGGCCTAGGCTGATAAATTTTCATGACATTTTCGTAAGACTGTGCTAAACACTTTAGAAGTCACATGCCAAGTGGTTCCAAATCATTTAAAAAAACAGAAGACTTTTTTTTGTTACTCTTGGAATGAGAAGCAGCCACACTGCTATACAGGAATAGCATAGCAATCCCTGGAAATGACCAGCACTTGCTAAACATTTTTTTTTCTCCTTATTGAAGCAGTTAATCTTCATTGATGATGATGTTTTACTGATATATCTGATATTTTGTAGCTTTTTCCCCAATCTCTGAGGATTCACATGTCTAGATAGAATGGATTTTATGTTTGTGGGGAGAAGAGAAATTCCTGTGGAGAAGCCCGGCATAAGACTTAACCATAACTTAAATTCTGAGTGGCTGAAATGTTACTTAGATGATACATGTGCATGAGCCATCTTGACAGTTTGACTTCCAGTGCCTTTTCTCATCACTAAATGAACAATGAATAATGGTAAACAAGAAAGGAGAGGAAATGTTAAACTTAGTTAGTTGTCCAATCAGTCTGAGTCATTTTTCCCTCTTTGCTTTGAGTTATCTCAAAGATGCAGATGAAATGAATTATACATTTGGGATGGCTTGTGCTTATATCTGCTGGATAGGCTGTGTTTATTTCATTGATTCCTTCTGTCTGTGCTAGCAATTACAGAGCTATGTCCTGTAAGTCCACGCAATTTTGAATTTCTGGGGTTTTAGATACATTTTTAATGCTCATTTTTCTAGGAAAAGGGAAAAAAATTGTACTCCTGTCTTTTCCATATCAAGAAAAAAACATTGTCATGGGACAAAATTTTTTTCCTCTCTCTTCTTAGGTAATAAATTCATCCTAAAGAAGTGTGGGAAGTCTCTGTGGTTTTTAAAATATATTTTATATACTTCATTGCCTTGCAACCATTATCTTCCCATTCAGAGAAGAGTTGTCAGGGCATGTTTGTGTTGTTCATTGGTGACAAGAGGATATTTACAATGATGAGATATTTCCCTACCCACAAGAGACTTTGGGACAAGCAAAGATGAAGGCTCAGGGTTCGATTCATTTGCCAACTTGTAGTTGTCAGCTGTCATTTGAGAAGCCTAGGATATTCTGCCTGGCCTCCAGCTGCTCTTGCTGAAGGGCAGAGGTCTTGCCTGAAGTCCTTTATCATATCTGCCAGACACCCTTGGAGGTTTTAAATACCTTAGGGCATTTCAAACACAACCAGGTGCCTGTATAAAGCTTACACTTCTGGCTCCGGGATATACTGTCCATATTTTAGCCTTACTATTTGAGCATGAGGAGTTTAAACCTGGCACTTTGATATTTGACCATCTTGCTTCTGGAGGGATGGATTCTCTCACCAGCAGGAGATAGATATGTGAGTTAGATGTCTCCACTTTAGTAACAGTTGGTAAAAGTTTAGCCAGCATATAGAATCACAGAATCATAGAATTGCTCAGGTTGGAAAAGACCTTCAAGATCATTATGTCCAGCCAGAACCAAACCATACTACCTTAACTCTAACAACCCACCACTAAATCATGTCACTGGATCCTGCAGGGCAGTATGTCTTGGAATAAAGAAAACCCCTGCTTTTTCTGTTGAATCTCCCACTCCACTTTTCTGACAATTAATTTGATCTCTGTTGCCCGCAATAGCAGCTTAGATGCATAGTTCTGATGTAGAAACTGGGCTGTGGCCACGTAAAGTTAGATGAAATTAACTACTTCTATTCTTACACTAACTTAAGGAGGGCATAGGTAAAAATCTGAAGAATCTTCAGATGTTTTACTGGCAGCTGTCCCAGTAGGAGAAAACAAGGGCACCCTCCGTGGCTTTTCATGCTCAAAATTCTAAAGAAAATCTCTTTAGATTTCTTCCTCCGGGGGTTCTAGTTTTCCTACAGAACTTGCAGGTTTATGTTGTAAACAATTGTCTGAATCTAGAACCTATCATTAGGTAAACCCTTCAGGGATGTGAACACTATAAACTTAATTTCAAGCCCAAAGGCTGGAGATACTATTCTTAGCAGATTCCTAAATTTCTTTTTTTTTTTTTTTTTTTCTGTAGTTTGATGGTCTGATCAAAATCTCAGTCAGAGCTGGAATTTCAGCAGTTTCTGCCGCTGCTCAATATTTCCATTTTGTTAATAAACTTATACTAGCCCAGCAAAGCAATTTTTATTACAGAAAATTTCTGCTTGCATCATCTTTTCTCTGTTGCTATCCCAGAGTTTTCTGGATCATTATATTCTGCCTTTTCTGTATTTGATCTGCCTCGTACTGTATTATGTGATATCATCTGTGGTGACAGGATGAGGGGAAATGGCCACAAACAGACGCATAGAAAGTTCTGCACAAACGTGTGTGGGAACTTATTCACAGTGAAGTGATGGAGCACTGGAGCTGCACAGAGAGGTGGTGGAGTCTCTTTCTCTGGAGACATCCAAGACCTGCCTGGACGCCTGCCTGTGCAGCCTGGGCTGGGAGCTGCTTTGGAATTGGAGTTGGACTCAATGATCTCTGGAAGTCCCTTCCAACTCGTACAGTTCTGTGATTATGTGATTACAAGTATATAAGGATATGTATACAGCAGTTCATTGGAAAATAACCTATAACATCTTATAGGTATTATTAAACAAGAAAGCTGAAGATAAGCTTGCTTTAAATTTATACAGAAAAGCACTCAGGAAATCTGGAGTGATAATGACATTGATATGCAGCATTCAAGTTGATAGCAATACCCCAAATGTCAGTGGTTAAGAGCATTTATGGTTTTCCCAGTATGCTCTTTATTCCCTGTTTCATTCCACTTTGCAGTCTTCACCTCTTTAACCTCTTCTTCATCAGTCAGATCCCTTCTTGTGTCTATACTCCGTGGAGGCATTCTCTGACCATATTACATATGGTCTCTCTGCCATCCTTCTTACACTGCTAAAGGAAGCATTCTGCAGGAAGAATTTTAATGAAAATCACTCTCAGTGAAGTGTTTCCTATCAGAATTTTAATTGAAAAAAAATGCCAGAAACAAATGCTTTATGCCAAGGCTTGTATCAGAGCAACAGTTATCACTGAAGTTTTTGATAGGAAACAAGAGAGATCATTTTCAGAATGCCATTAGAATAGAACAACAATTAAAGTACAATATATGACAGTGCTAACTAATTATTAAAATTGTGTTGCTAAGGTTAATTGGTAATAACACTTATGATCTTACCTATACATCTATTTAAATAGATTTCAGTTTTCATATTCCAGTCAATTACTGTGGTTTTCAGAATAAATGCCCCATATCTGTTGATCTGAAATACATAGAGGGAGTGAGAAGAATGTTATGTGCACTACCAATGTGTATTATTTTTCATTCCTAGTGCTGATAAAGCAAGCACTCATTTTAGTGAAAAAATAGCATTAAAGTGGGATAAATGTACTCAGATATTAAAACAAAGTCAGCACAAAATCTTCTAAAAATAAAAACTCCTCCATTACAGCCTCCTAGATTGTAGGGCATACTGGGAGTTCCATTAAGAGCTGAGATTTTATTTCCAATGTATGTTGCACTCAGAGTATTTCTCATTGTATGAACTGGAGCATAGCTTGTTATACATAAAGAAGAGAAATGAAATGCCCAGGCTGCTCAGCAGGGAGGATTCTAACTGGAAAGTCAGCAGTCTTGGATGTTCTTATCAGCTCTGTGACTGAATTCAGGGAAGGATTTCAGCTCATCTTTATCCCACCTGTTCCCAAGTGCCTACCACTGTGACACAGCTGCCTTTGATAGCAGCTGCAAGTGGCTAGAAAGGTGTGAACCCTTCTGGGGAGAAGGTCAGATATTTCCAGACTATGCCAGATGGTGAAGATGCCCACCTGGTTCTTTGGTTTTTCTTTGGTGCAGTGGGCATTTGGGTTCCAGCAACTGCTCTGTTTACCTTTTTAACACATACATCTCCACTTAAATCATTTTAATGCAAATATGACATTTTAGTTACAAAGAAAACATCAGCTAAGTTTTCTATGTTAATCAGATGCACTTTTTCCAGATGCACAAGCAGATAGAACCTAAGCCACGTAATTTCTAGTGTAATATACTGTGCTGTGTTTTCTAAGTGGAGGTATCTTAGTCAAACTTGTTCAGCAAGAATTTTGCTAATAATTTTGCTAACTGCATTTACCTGTCATGACCTTTTCTACACTAGATGTGCCTGAAAATCGAATCTGTCATTACAACAGCCCCATCCTGGTGCCTTATTCATCCTCCCCCACCAGCAACTTGACTTTTCTGCCCATGTTTCATGCCAGCACTCTCCTACCAAAGCTGTCACTGTCCCATTTAATCTGTGATAAATACAAACTGCTCCCAACTCCATTTGCCTAGGGGATATCAGCTCTATCTGCCACATTTAAAAATGATCATCCCTGTTGTTAAGAAAAACAACTCCAAACACCACCCCTGACTTTTCTCATTACTTACAACTGAAACTCTCCCATCTGTCTTTCCTCAGCTGTGTTCTAGAGAAAGAAATCCTAGCTCCTGTTTCCTTCCTCCTGAGTGAGCATATTGGCATCCACTATGACAGTTCGTTTCAGCATGACTACTCATCTCTAAGCTGGTTCTTGCTTCCAGCTACATATACATATTTTTTTTATTATTTTTGCCCTTCAGGATACCTAATGGCTTTTAATGCTTAAAAAAGAGCTCTTTAGCTCACTCTTCGACCCTATCCTACTGTGCTTCCTCAAACACTTATTTTCGTTTCTCGTCTTTCAAAGCTTTCAATATTTGTCCTTCACTCTCTGCAAGAGAAGTTAGTTCTTCATCACTGTGTATTAAATGATTCATTCATTGAAATATTTCATGGCAAATTTAATTTCTTCAGCACCATCAGTTTTTGTCTGTCTCCCTTTATTCTGTCCGTCTCCAGCAACTGTAAACTGTATCTTTCTGCTCAATGAAAGTTACAGGCTCTGGGCAGAACAAACCTTTGACTCTGAACCCATTAACAAGTCCCTGTAGCTTAAATCTGTGTTCACAAGGCCTGGGATATTGGAGCCTTTGACTCTGAATTAGCCTTCTGAACCCTCAGGTTTTTCTCTCATTAAATTTATTGATTGCTGTCACCTGACAATGGCTCATGCGGTCATCTTCTTTGATCCAAGTTCTGCTGGAAATCCTCATGTCATGCGTTCATCAGTCCCTGGCATGACAGATTTTGGTGGCTTCTTCTGTGATATTTTCAAATCCCAGTTCCACCATGCCTGAAGGAAAATGGAGCTGGAGGGGACCAAGTACAAGTGCACTCAGCCCCCTTGAGTCTATGTCCTTTACTGTTCTAGCATCTGAACTGTTTATCAGCTTCATCTAATCAGTTTTCATCTTTCAGACCTTGAAGGATTGAACTTCTCTGCACACATTATTCTGATTCTCGTGACCAAAGATCTGTTATTCCTCAGTCCCCTGTTTCATGTCTCTTATATTTTCATGTTCGCAATATCTGGAGGAGGGTGGAAGGGAGTGAGATGGAGGATTCCATGGGAAAAGCAACACCAAAACAAAATCGAAATACAAGGCTTAAGACTTCATCTCCTAGAAAACCTAATAATACAAAATATAAGTTGTAAATAGTTGGAAGATGGCCTTTTATATTAAATTACAGTTGATCATCCTCTTAGCTGGAAGGGTAAGGAGGGGCTTGAGACTTAATAAGATGATGAGCAAAATAACGTTTTCTTATTCTTTCCTCCTTGGATTTAGTTATTGCATGGAGAATGACAACAGCTAGATGGTTTTCAAACATTACATGCCATTACATAGCCCAGTGCAGTCCTGGGACCCAGCTCCTGAAGTGAAAGATGAGTTGAATCCTCTACAGACTACCCCATGGCTGTATATAGCAATAACATTTGCTTTGCTTGCAAGGAATGCCTTCTGAGTCCTCAAGTAGGCAACAATTGCCACTATGCTTCCTGTCAGGAAACACAATTATCTTCAGGACAGTGAAGAGGACTTGAATTTCTTCAACTCAGGTGCAGAGATTCACCCAAGTAGAAAGGAATGGCAAAATGCATTTAACCTCATTAGTTTTAGTAGGGCTGACTGTGCAATCCATCAGTGTACAGATACATTAGGGGAACTAAACTATTTCCACATTTCATTTACATAATGGATGGGATGTGAAATGAGTCCTATGGAAGAGAAGCACCCTGGAGGCACAAAAGTTTATCACAATATGTAAGAGTTCTTTTAGATCATTGCATTAAATTTCCACTAACAAGATAACAAATTAATTGTCTGTATTACTGTACTAACCCAAAGCGGATAAAGTGTATGATTTCAGCAGAAGGCAGCTGTTTAAGACAGCTTGGTGGCTATGGGAGGAGGCAGAAGAGATTAGTATGTCTCCCAGCATTTACGTTCCATGATGCCAGCCCTCCTCTTGCCCCTTTAAGAAATCTGGCTCTTCTCTAATCTGATGTTGGACTTGAGCTTTATTAGTGAAGTGAGGGAGAATGAGTAAATCAACTGTATCAGACAAGCCTCAGGACATCTGGAAATTGATCATTCTGCAGAAATAAGCACTCTCTGTTTATTAGCTGGGAGTTCATCACTATCGCTTCTCTTTATCCAATTCCTAAGAGATTTCAAAGCTATCATCATAGCATTAGCTCTTCTGACTGTGCTACTGCAGATAAAGATCAGAAGATCTATCTAATGATGGCTTTCTCAGTCTCCCTCTCTCCTTCTCTAAAGAAATCTTGATTTTAAAGTGAAAGAAAAGAAAAAAAAAAAAAGTAAGAATGTAGCCTGGAATTAAATAAAGCAGTCTCCATGTCTTAAACTTTTGCCTGTTGGCAATGAGAGTTATTATTATCATTATTATTATTATTATTATTAGTAGTAGTAGTAGTAGTAGTAGTAGTAGTAGTATACTGGAACTATTCAAAGGAAATACATCCTGTAGAACAGAAAATCCTTCATGGGAGGGGTGAAATTTGAGGTTTTAGTGCAGTAGTGGAAAAAGAAGGAAGATAAAAGGACCCGAAGCCATAAAGCAGTGCTGTACGTTGAAAGTACAGTTATTTTAAAATGATAATACACGTCAAATAGAATCCAGGGAAATTAATTCCATAAGCTAGAAAGGTAATAATATTACTTTAAGAAGAATAATTACTTTCCTTAACTACATTTATCACATAGTAATTCAGTTCTCCCTTCTGGAACGTGACGCAATGCCAAACTTTTGACTGATTTATTTAAAATTAGCCTTTAAAAAAATTCACCCACATACAAGACTTCTTCTGGTTCTTTATTCAAAACATAGTAGCTATCAAAATGCAAATACTATGACTAACTTAATGCTTAAATGTGCATTCCTGTACAACTGCACGATGTAGCTACATTGTGCAAAGAGAGTGGTAGAAAAATTGTAGGAGTTTTCTGATAACAATAGTTGGACGCATAAACAATTTAAGTACAGCCATGGATTTCCGAAATCTGTGGAGAGTGCGAAATCCAATGCCAGGCATTTTCTAAAGATAAATCTTCCCTGACAGAAACTTTGCTGTGACCAGTTTTATCACCTGATTTCCTCTCTTTTCCAATGGCGATGTAATATCGTTTCATTTTTGAACTGGCATTTTTGAACTCTTTTCCAATGGCGATGTAATATGTTATCATTTTTGAACTGGCACTTAGAGATCCAGCCTGGCTGCATGTTGTACTGGCTTCTGCACACAAATTAAAGAAGATCAGGTGGACATTGTCCAACAACCTTTCCATATACGTACAGGATGAGAAAAAATAGTTGAATACATAAGCAATGTAAACATGATATAACAACAGTATAATAAGGAGAGTTAATAATCTGTTTGTACAGAACTTAGCACTGTGGAGCTAGACCACATTACTTGCAATGTAAGTACTTAATAACAACAATAATGACTAGGCCTTTAAAATTAAGGTATTAATTATCAACCAGAGCTCATAAGTTGCTTAGCCAGTACCAGGGGACCCATAAATCTTTAAGTAAAGGGCCCATTTTACATCAGTATTGTTTTGCATCGTACACAGCCTTTCTGTCAGTCTGTCTTCAACTTGAATAGTGCTATTCATGGTTCACCCTTTTATTAATGATCATCATAATTATTTATTTATAATCATGCCATTATTGCATTAAGTTCTTGATAATCTCCTTCATGTACATCCACTCCTGCTTTTGAAGCAATCTTTTGCCTTTGCCCTTTCTCATTTAACAAGTAATGATTAATTTTCTCCCTGCTCTGCTACCCATTGTTCACTTGTGTGTGCATGCACTGTTGTCTGTGATATCAGCAGGACTCAGATAACTTAAGACACAAGTCTTTCATGGGGTGAAACAATCTCTAAAATTGGAGGAAATAAACAAAGATCAACTAGAAAGTGGAAAAAACAAGTCTGAAACAGGTCATCTGTACATATCATCTTGCTCCCTGTCTGGAGCAGAAAAAAAAGTGAATTAACAGTTGAATCGTGACTTTTAAAGAACCCCCTTTCACTGTGTTACAAACTATTTATTTTTATTTTATTCGAATATGGGCTGAACTAAGATTACCTCTTTTTTCAGATTTCCTAAACCGAGCATTCCAAATGAGTAGAAATAGTCTAATGAAAGGTGGCGATCCCACATCAGTGAGTCAGTTTGATTCAGGAATGAATATCCTAGTACTGCAGTGTGAATCACAGCCTTGTGAAAAAACTGTTACAACTCCATGGCTGCCCAGTGGTGCCTCCAAATCTCAGTTACCATTTTGGTATCTGGGAAAGAGACCCAATGATTCTTCCTTATTGTGTGTTTCAAGTCCATAAATTATTGTTTCTCAATTCAAAGGCAAAACTCAGTGAGGCGAGTGATTCCGGCTCAAGAAAGCAAGTGTTTAAAACAAAAGACAGATAGCCAGACCCAAGATTCACCAGTGATGAGCTACAATTGAGCCATGTAGACTTTGAAGTAATTCCTTACATGCATATCTCTTATGTAGGGGGAGGACTTTTTCTCAATGATTTGTATGACTTTGCTAAACCCAAGTAGGTGGTAATTGAGCAGCAACTACTTCTTCAAAAGAAACAGAATAAAAATATTGAAAATATCGACTCACTCCAAAGGCAGTAAGCAGCACTTTGGTCTTTGACCTTTAAGCATCCTAGGGTAGTCAATAACCTGGCTGTTAGATGCTGAGCCTGCCACTGATTTTGATTTGGGAGTAGTTTAACCTTGAACCAAGATCCAAGTAACCACGGCAACAGGAAGTCGGCCTCTCCATCCAAGGAATGGGAATCCATAAATCAAGGTCCCTAATGCAAACACTGTGTGCAGGTAGAGATTTGAGAGGATAAGTGGTTTGTGAGGGATTACCTTTGAAAAATGAATGACTGTCCCTTGATATGTTGAAGCACAGCTTCACAGAGACCGTTTTTATCAATAGAGGTCAACAGGTTACAGCTGCATGTTTTCATACAGCTCTTTATATAGGCCCTTCAGTTTAATTAGAACCAGATGTTGAATTTATGAGGTTATTATATGCACGTGCATATGTATGTGTATTGATACATACACCCACACATATACACATTTCTTGTGTACAGTCTACATTCATGGAAAAGTAATGTTAAAACTCAAACTCTATGGGGTGGTGAAATCTTAGTTTTGATTATGCACAGTTCCATAGTCTAGGATCATGTAGGCATAATTGCCTAGCCAAATATTCCAGTCTTTCTGTGGAACATTGCTTTATTCAATGTATAGCACTCACCTAATGAACAGCTATTTGGTAGTTTGATTTTTCCTCTCCTTATTCAGTGTGTGACCCTCTGTCTCATTTATTCCACATTTCTAAGCCTTGCTATGAATAGATGAATGTTTCATTAATGTTGATAATTTTATTTTTGCAGCACTGCTCTTTAGATGAGGGGTATATTATTGTTCCCATTTGTAATTGAGAAGCTGAGCAGAGATGGATTGAACTTGAATGGATACAATCTGAGATGCTTAGTACTCAATTTGAGGCTCTGGGAGAATGTACAGTCAAATATGCAAGGTTCCTCTGTATATCTCTTCCAAGCCATGACCTCTGACTGAAATACTGTCTCAGCCCTGACTATTTCTGCTTTCAGACTCATTCTACTTTATTAAGTCACAGGTTTTTAATCTGTACTCTTCTTCCAGACTCATTCATTCTGTATCCCCTAATCTTTCAGACTCCTCTCACTAGTTCAGTGCACTGCCTTAGTCTGATGGAGATCTTTTCCACAGTTTCTGGGGCCACTTGTAAGTTTCCTGACTATTTCTCATTTTACATGCAAGAATAACTCCCATAGCAGCTCTAACTGAATGCAAGAAAACATTTATATCTGGAGTGGCTGAGTACTGACAACAGAGGCAGCAAACTGCTTGGAGATTAACTTGATCTTCTGAGAACATCTTTGAAGGTCTTGAAGGAACTCTTTGTGGAACTGCCACATACTATCCAGGTGTGGTCAGGGAAAGCAATGGGTGCTAACTTCTCAAGAAGATGGAGGCCCAAGTCTCCTGACCTGATCTGCTGTCAAGAAAGGTTTTCCAATGGCCTGGAACTTAGATCAGTGACATTGTGGAACAACATCTAAGGCTTCAGCAGTCCTTGGACTGATAATATTGCTGGAACTCTGGAGTTTTGGAGTTGGACAATTATGGCTGAGTGTCTCCAAAGGCTGTGGTCAAGAACATGAGGATGGATGCAGGTAATTTTCTCCTCAATCCTGCAAGTGAGCTTGAAAAAGACTGGATAGTTTTTGTCCAATAACAGCTCATTGTGCAGCTAGTATTGGCAAAATGGATTAATTTTTTTCTGATCATAGGATCCTTATTGAATTTAGAGAACCACTAAGAAGAGAGGAGTTTCATCTGATTAAAGGGAATAAAAGCATCTTTTCCAACAGTATGGCCAAATTGTAGGGAAAGCTTTAAAATAGAAGTGATAGGGAAAAAGATAGTGACGCACAATCAAGTGAAGAAGTGATGAATCCAGCTGGCAAAAAAAGGTTTCAGCTTGATAAAACAAAGCACTAGGAAGGCATGGAGCTGTGCCTAAGGATAACTGATGAACCAAATGAGAGCTTAAAAGTGAGTATTCACAAGCAGGCTAATATGGACAATATGAGCCTTTGCTATAGATCACCTGATCAGAAAAAAGTTGCTGAGAAGAAGCCTCATGTTCAACTTTTTGTGAGTGGATGAAGTAAAATTAAAAAGAGGACTGCAGCCTGTTTTGAAAAATCTTACTGGATCACAGGATGCAGCCCTTGATAAAAGTGAATTTGAGGAGAACTTGTTGATTTTCAGTTACCTTCTCTAAATTCAAAAACGTTCTACAATAGTGAGCATCAGTTCAAGCAAAGGTAACGAGATCTGCATGCATGAGCAAAGAGCTACTAACTACTTTCAGGCTTGGAAAGCAACCCAAGAAAGAGGAAGAAGCAGGAACTGTTGTAGAAATATAGAGAAAATACCTAAGCATGCCAGGGTGGGCTCATGAATGCGAAAGCCTATCTGGAACTGAATCTAATGAAGGCAGATGGACAACACAAAGCACTCCTACAGGTACAGGAGCAGGAAAAAAAAAAAAAAAGATGACTAGATAAAATGTTGGCACACTGCTGAATGGAACAGAGACTTGTGGCAAAGGACATGGAATAGAACAAAGTACTCATTATCTTCAATCACCTTGACCTTTCCTGATAAGTGTGGCCTTTAGGTACCCAAAGGTGCTGAGACCTATAAGGAAAGAAAAAATAATTAAGGTATATAAGGATCAGGTTAGGGAATATTTTAGAAGACTGGCCGTATTAAAATCCATAGATTTATGAAGCAGAAGTCATCCCTGACCAGTGTGACAGTGCTTTCCTCTTTGCCCAAAGGGATTTTTAAACCTTCATCCTTGAAAATATTTAAAATCTAGTTGGATGTGGCCCTAGGTAACTAGCTGACTCTGCTTAAGAAGGGAATTAGATTACATGAGCTCCAGAAATCTCTTCCAAACGCAGTTCTTCTATGATTTTATGAATCTTCATGTAATTCAATTCCCAAAATCTATACTTTCTTTGAGGATTATGTACAAGTTCAGATTTGAAAGGAAGAAGTGATTACAGAAGAACTACATTAGAAAAACAAGTGACTGTCGTCAATATGTTGACTGTTGACAATATGTTGAAGTCAATTATTGCAGAAACTGGGAAAGGTTTTCATAAATTAGTAAGGACACAACACAAATTCCTCTCCTTTTGCTTCAGTCTCATGAAAGCAGAACTTCTGGATTTGTATAAAACATCAACTGCAAGTTTTTCAAAGTCAACAAAACCCCCCTACTCCAATAACTCAGATCCCATCAGAATTAGTTGGCAGACAAAAGTATGACAGAGAGGTGTTTTTGTTGTTGTTTTTTAAACTCCAACCCCTTTGATGAGTTGTAAGGTAGAACTTTATAAGGAAGAAGATTTCTAAAAAAAAATATGTAAAAGTCTTGTGTGCTCTGGAAAGGCAGTGAGAATGTGAGGCCATTATTTGTGCCTGCTCTTTACTCAGATGAAGCACATATTAAGCCAAGTCACTACAGAACTATGTAACTGTGTGCAGAGAACAAACTACGTAAAGAATGACAAATAGATGATCCCAGTGAAAAGAGATGAGAAATATGTCTGATTTAGACATGTACAGTTGTGTGTATTTCTTTGTAAGAGGAAAAGTCACAGTGTAGAATTACCATGTCAGTTTGCCATTGTTATAGACATCACTGATGGCACTCCTTCAGGAAAAAGTATTAGAAATCACTATAAATTTTGATCCTTGTTAGCATCAAAACTACATTAGGTCTAGAAATCATGCACATACAAGGAAATATGAAAATATATTTGAGTAGCAAAGACAGTCACCAAGTATACAATTCCAGATATTCCATACTCAGTCTACTTCCTCAATGTTCATCCAAATTTTGTTTTCTTTCCCAGGAATTGTAGGCCCCCACTTAAAAGCAGACCAGACTTCACTTCATAGTAAAATGGAAAGTTCTGCCTGTAACATGATGACCAGGAGGAAACCAGCAACTGTAGAGAGTGTTACAATGCCGACTCCAGTATTATCTCTTCTACCTTCATCAGCAGCAACATCTGAAGCAGGTAAAGTGGCTTCTCTCCATCCTTTCTATGTCTCCTCCACCCTCTTCCTTCTGGCTCTGCACTGAACAATATGTGCTTTTACTGCTCTCGCTGATTTGAGTAGTCATTGCAAATGTGCGTATCTGATGCAATAATCAGGCTGCAGTTTTCCTAACACTTTCTTATCACGATCATATCTTGGCATATCAAATCTACTTTATTCACATACCACTACTTGTGCGATAATGAGTATACAAGTAACAAAAGCACTTATGGTCTAGCAGGTAAAGGCTGAAGTAAGACTCTTGGGTTCCTTTCTCAGCCCTGTTGTTCATTTATTTGAATGTTCCCATCCGTGTAGCATGAATACCTAGTGAATAGCTAGGGAACAGCTGAGATTTCTTTCTGCATACTTCAGTGATTTTAGCATAATGTTCTGTCTTGAAAATGTGAAATTGTTTAGGGCAATGAACAGTGATTTAGAGCACATAGGAATAAATAAGCCAGAGTAACATGTTTTTCAATCAGCTTATACCTTGTGCTTCTGTTTGCAATTACATTGGAAGGTGATACAGCTTTATGCTGTCAGAAATTGAGCCAAGTCATTCTGTCATCATCATGCCTTTTTTTGAGCACAGATAGAGAAGTTGATCATGAATTACGTCATAGCTTCCAGTGAATGGGGAACCCACCATACCTTATCTTACATGCAGCCATCAAGAATTTCTCAGTCTTGTCAAACATCTGAATCTACATGCACAGAAAATGTATTTTCATCCCTGAGTTATGGAATGATAACATACTTAATCATTCATTTGAAAGTGCTGTTTCGGTACATTCCTTTTGATTTTCCTCTCATTTCCTGAATAAATAGCGAAAACAAAGGACTCATGCTGTAAAGTGTCCTCTAAAAGGATAAATTTATACAGAAGAAAAACATGAGACTTTGTTTGCCTTTAAGACTTTCCTATATATAAACTAAGGACAGATTTTTAATGCAATGGAGAATGAAAGCACACAAATATTTCATGATCACTTTCAAGATGAAAGTATATGCTTGACTGCATAGTTCATTCTTTTGATTTTCAGAAGTCTAATTAAATTGTTGGTTTATCTGTAGCCCAGATGTTGAAATGATTTATTGAAAACTGAAAGAAACTGTGTTAATGGGAAAACAGGACAGTGCTTCGAGTTTCCTGTAACTAATGGGGAGCTCCTTGAAAATCACTCCATTCAAACCAAGTAGACAAACTGAGCCCAGCTGTTGAGCAGTCTTCTCTGTGCTGTGTTCTTGCAAGTGGCCTCAGACAAATCTGGAAGGATAGAGAATGACAGACAGTAAGATTGATCTTTAGTGTGACAAACACACCAAAGCCATCCAGAATAAAATTAGAGGAGCAATGAAGAACTTCCAAAGTGTCTGGAACACCTTGCTGTGGTTCCTTGTCTTGTACCTGCTGGAGCAGGTTCATCAGACCCCTTTAAGCTATTCTTGGGAACATACATATAGGCTTCCCTTACTGCCTCAAAAACTGTTACATGTGTATTATCAACATGGTGTGACTTCCCAGCTTGGCCTGTAATCACTTTAATTTATCTGTGAGATGGATCCACAGTGCATTCGCTTACAATGGCAAATATAGAGCACTCATGTGCCTTATTTTAAATGCATAAGGCTGTGTTCTTTAGGACTAACTCCAAATCTTTCTTCTTTGAGGTAGCTTAGTGAGAATATCTTTTTAGGCTAAATAGGAAGGGATGGAGGAGAATTGCAGAAGCTTTATTGGACAGAAAGAATCAGCAGCTATGTCCAGCAGTAGTGTGCAATTTTCCAGTTTGTTTTCATAACCATCACTTGAGACAGAACATGGGACAAGTCTCAGACAACAGTTTACAGAAAGCAGTTCAAAAATACAGGTGCTTGTCTGAATTGTCTGTGTTTTGGGAGGCCAAACTGCTTCCTTCTCCCATTGCTCTCAGAAATAAGGATCTTCCTTAACAGATCCTCCATATGGAGGAAGAGAAGAGTCTTTCTTGTGATAGCTTTTTTATGATGGACGAGTTCTGCCTTCTGTTAAACTCTAACTGCTTTTTTCGGTAGTACTGAATTTTCCAGTTATGTCCTCCTTCTCTCTGCTGTTGCAAGCCTCCAGGCAGGTTCTATGGTGGGAAAAGTGTCTCTTCCAGCATCTCTTTGCACTGTTGAATTCAAGCTGTCACTGCTTGTAGCTATGTCTGGAGGAAATACACTGATTATGGTAAGCAGATCGATGTCCTCAAGTGTGAACAACCCCAGCATAAGCAAAGGTTCATGCATCCTGAGTCTGCACTCATCAGCTATTTCTAATCTCTTTTAACTTTGGTCAGGACTGTGCCAAATAGCTTCAGGCCTTCCCAGAGGAAACACATAGCCCTGCAGCCTGGCAAGGTGAACATAGAATATTTTGCCCAGGCAGCAAAATCAACTGTAGGTTGCCATCATGTTGCATCGTCTCTTAGCAGCATCCTATCTTTCTCTAAGTGTGTTCAAACATGTTACTCTGGTCAACTTCCCCCTCTCCTCTTTTGAGAGAAGACTTCCAGACAATGGTAGGGGAAAATTCTTCCTTCCAGAGCAAGGTTACCACATTGCAAATAGTAAAGTATGTGCAAGAATAGAACAACAAAGCTTAAAAACAATGCAGACCAATTTAGATCCAAGGTTGAGCAAGGTCTGACTAGATAAAATGGAAAAGCTTAAAAGTTATCTTTGGTTTTCAGCAAAGCAGTGTATCACATGGCAATATAGCAAAATTTTATATCAAAGACTGTTGACCGAGAGCTTCCAGAGGAGTTGATAACAAATGATGGCTTTTAGTTCAATAGTGGTTTCTTGTGGCAGATCTCCCTGATATATTGTCATATACACACCTCATCAAATCTTCCCCCCATCAGACTATTTTCCACATAGTCTCCCTTCTCCAAATTTAAAATCAGTTGTCCCTGACTCTCAATACTCAATATAATATTGATTTTCCTGATACATCCTTTAAAAACCTGACTTACAGGGATTTTACTTATTTACTTTACATGCATTCTGACTATTGGCAGACTACATAGCACAATTCCTGCAAGTTCAGAGGCTTGCTAGAGAGAAAAGAAAGAGCAGTAGTAGTTACTTCCTGAGAAAATCATAAACACCCCAAAGCACTTAGAAGAGAAAAAATAATAAAGTGAGACAGCATAGAACACTTTTTTCTTTCCCTTCCTTCCTTCCTTCCTTCCTTCTTCCTTCCTTCCTTCCTTCCTTCCTTCCTTCCTTCCTTCCTTCCTTCCTTCCTTCCTTCCTTCCTTCCTTCCTTCCTTCCTTCCTTCCTTCCTTCCTTCCTTCCTTCCTTCCTTCCTTCCTTCCTTCCTTCCTTCCTTCCTTCCTTCCGAGTTCCGAGTTCCGAGTTCCTTCCTTCCTTCCTTCCTTCCGAGTTCCTTCCTTCCGAGTTCCTTCTGAGTTCCTTCCTTCCTTCCTTCTTGATTGAAATTGAAAGGGTCTGTGACTTTGCAATTTTTTTATGAGAGCAAGGGAGTATTTAAACAATGAAGGAAGGCACTGGATGTTCAGCTCACAGATTTACACCTATGTGTGGATATCTACCCGTAACTATTAGTGTACTAACTAAGTCTGGAGAACTATACAGACTGCGTACAACACACATTTTCTGTCTACGTTCCACTCGGGCCTCTAAGCCTCAGTATCATGGACATCTTGAATGCCTAAGATATGTATCAGAGCAACAGAATACCTGTGCACTCTCTATTCAGTATCAGCGGTATGGAGGATGCCCAATGTCATGCCAAATGGCAGTAAACTCTATTTTGAAAGCGGAACAGTGGAGGTACATTGGCAACCCTGCCCACAGCAGGGAGGTTGAAACTAGATGTTCTTTAAAGTTCTTTTCAACCCAAGCCATTCTATGATTCTCTGATACATCCTGTAGTGCCTGTGTAAAGTAGATTGCATTGACTTCATTGGGCTTATAATACTGAGCTGCAGAAATAGCGGATACTGATAGATCTCAGTAAAGACATAAGATCATTCAAATTCTTCTTTTCAAATTAGTCTTCTAGCCTTTGGCTTGCTGTCTGTCCAATTAAAAATGAGAATAGTGCCAAATCTTCTAATTTCACCATTGGCCTTGCTATTTTTCTTGTATTTGTGCTGAAATTCCTATCTGCAAAATTTGTGTCAATAACTTTCTGAGAAAAAAAATTGCACCTCGAACATGGGAGTTTTCAAAGTCTCACAAATGGCTCATGACAATAGTAATAAAAGCCAAAATGTGGACAGAAAATGGTGTACAAACTGTTTGACTTATTAAATATTCTGACCTGAAGCTTCTCTCAGGATTTTGGAGTAACTCAGAGGAGTTGAATGCTTAGGACTGGGAATATTCTGACTTCGTATGTCAGTCATGAGTGAAGCCCCAGAGAGTAATGGTTTTGTGTGACCAGAATCTAACTTTTTTGATCAGATGACTGAGAAGGAGCTCACTGTCAGTTGCCTTTAGGACTCTTACATCCACACTTTTTAGGGGTGATCTACTTGAGAGGAATTTTGTGCAACTAATTAGATCCTCTTAATAGTTTGGACATTTCATTTCCTTTCTCTTTTTTTTCTTTGTACCAAAATGACTGCATTCCTCTATTCTTTTGTCCTCTGTGAATCACAAGCTGTAAATGGGTTTTATTTTTCTTTTTGGTGTGGGGAGTGGGTTACATATGGAAAATGTATTTTGTTTTGTAATTAATGAAAACCAGACTTTGGGAAGTTAGCCATCCAGGTCCTTATTTATAAGAGAGCATATGTCTGTGTTTTGTTTATGACTCACTCCTACTTCTTGCATTGTAACTTGGGTTTGTTTATGCAAGCTTTCTTGTGAATCCAAGCAACATAGTAGTGTAAGAGCCAATAATTTATGTTCTCCAAGAGGGGAGGACAGTAAGTAAGGTTTGTATGCTGAATCTGTCATGGTGAGCAAGGGAAGATTCTGCCACTTGCTTCTAGATCTCTACAGAAATTGCTACAACAGCAAGTTTATTTTAAACTACTGCTGGAAGATTGCACTGTTAGCAATGGAGACAGTGATAGCTTCTTTCTTGAAATCTTGGCTGCTCTGGAAACTTCAAGGATTTCAAACCCAAATGACTGCTTGACAGTCAGGTGTAAATTAAGTTTGCAAGTAGATGTGGGCTGAGGTTAATTTAGTGGGATGTTTTAATCTTTACTGGAAAGAATTCATGAACTCCGTCATTTCTTTTGCAGTAGTGCAGAATTGATGTGTTAGGAGTGAAAGGGAGCACCAGTTATTTCAACAGCAGAATTAATACGTTCTGTCTTCCTCATGGAGAGGTAGTTACTTGTATCCACAAGGAAATCTTGAACTCTGAACAGATGCCATGTTCATTAAAGGACAATGAAATAATTTAAGATAAATAAGCAAGATTTTATGTCCTAAGTAAAGGCTCAGAGGCCAACAAACACTAGGCTCTCTTTCCAGTTCTGACAATGACTCACAATGTGACCTTGGCAAGAGACTTAAGTGCTTTGGACTTCATTCAGATCTAAAGTAAGTAATCAGAACCAGAAAGGAGTGAACTTACTTCAGGGACCATTAAAGTCAATTATATGACAGAGTAGTTTCAGCTAGTTTATGCAGAAATGATAGTAAAAAAATCCAAGCATAACTAACGAATTTAACACAAGTGGAGTAAGCCTGTGCCCACTAGTTTCAGTAACAGAAACTTTTAATACTATCTGATATCCAAGCATTAAAAAACCAGGGTGAAAATGTCAGGAGTGTATGTTTGGAGTATATAAAGTTTTAACAGTTATGGTGGACCAATGTAGCACCTGTGCTAAGCTGCCTTTTCTTCCCTCCCATCTGAGGAAGGAGACTGAATCAATCCCACAGCAAAACACCACTGTAGAAAACTCTTGGTACGTTAAAAGTCAAGAGAGCTGGAGAGACATCTGTGAGCACAACTTAATTTAGGTTGTCATCTAGAATAGTAGAAGGGGAGGCAACAGCAATTCTTCTGGGACTGCATTAAATTATTTACTTTTTTTTTCTTATACTGCCTTTCTATGCAGACTTCTTTCACACATCTACTTTTCAGTAGTCATATTTGTCCTGTCAGACCTGAAAGCTCCAGTCTTCATAATGCTGAAGGCAGATGAATGAAGGTTTCCATTCTCCTGTTTGACTCAGTCCTGTTTCTGTCCTTGTCTCCCAACAGCCAGTCCACCTCTGAAAAAAAGGTTCAAGCGCTGTGAAATCGAAGCAATCCAGTGTGAGGTGCGCAAGATGTGTAACTATACTAAAATCCTGTCCACAAAGAAGAACCTGGATCATGTAAACAAGATCTTGAAAGCCAAGCGGCTGCAGAGACAATCAAAAACAGGCAATAACTTTGTCAAGAAGCGGAGGGGCCGTCCACGTAAGCAACCTCTCTCCTTTGATGAAGATTCCAGAGACCAAATGCCAGTTCTGGAGAAATGCATTGACCTTCCCAGCAAAAGAGGTCAGAGGCCAACACTGAATCCATTGCTGTTGGAGCAAGCAGCCACTCAAGACACAATCATGGCCACCATTGAAGCTGTCATACACATGGCTCGAGAAACACCGCCACCACCTCCTCCTCTTCCTCCCCCGCCACCACCACCCCCTCTCCCTCTGCCCCGGACACCTCGGCTTGGGAAAAGGAAGAGCAAGTCACCACAAGAGGAGGAGGATGACATGAAAGTGAAGCGGCACCGGAAAGGCAGAGGAAGTGAAAGCGAAGGCCTTCCCTGAGGCCAGCACACCCTGTTGGACATCAGGTGCTGATAGCAGGGTACGACAAGACTGACAGACTGGAGGAATACAGTCTGCTTCGCCCCCAAGGCAGCACTGAACTTGTCACTTGGGTGGCCAAAACTTATTATGGAGAGATGGGGATCACATCTTCCTCTTCATCACTTCGGTCCCAGTCCCCCAGAAAAGAGGGGGAAAGGGTGAGGAGATGGAAAGGTGGGGATAAGGGGGGTGGGGGGATTTCTAAGTTGGGGATATTGTCTACTTTGCAGTTTCCAAAACTAATCAACATCTCAGCATTGCTGTGCTCACACCATACCCGGAGGCGGGAGGTCATCCTTGCAGAGAGTTGAGCATTGTTGCTAGGGCTGCATGCTCAACTCAGATTCTGTTTGGTGGGCCAGGTGAAACTAAGAATAACCATACCATAGTAGAAATCACTGTAAAAAAAATAAAAAAAAATAATTAAAAAAAGGGAAAAAAAAGAAGAAAAAAAGCAAGAAAAAAAATAGTGTAATTTTCTCAATTGTGATCTTGGTTATAATATGTTTGAATTTTTTTCAGTTTTATATCCTACAAGGTTTTGGGGCAACATAACCCAAAATGCCTGATTCCTGCTAGAACTATATATTTTTTCTCATTTACTTGCCTAGTTACAACTAGCTGCAATATAGGCAATAGAAAAGTAGAGCCTTACACGTGCACACACTCATTTCGAGTGCTATCCCAAGGAACAACAGAATATTACAACATTTCTAATAAGGTGTACAAGGATATTCAGTTATGATAGCACATTTCTATGAAGCAACTTGGCATTTCCAATGGCATGTGAAAAAGGGGTCATCCATCAACCAAGTTGTTTTGATACTCGGTACATATGAGTAGAGAACAGCAAGACACTTCTGGGGAATAGAGTTATAGTAAACATGGACAAAATCACAAAAAAAAACAATAATAATAAAAAAATAAAAATAAAAGGAAAACGTAGAACAGAAAAAAAAAAAAAAAAAAAAGTAAAAAAAACAGGGCCCAAAACTACCAGTTTTTACCACCTGCATTCCCAGGGAAAATGATGGGAAACCCAGGCTCCAAATTATTTGCATTGGATAGCAATGCCTTGTACTTTTAAAGAAAATAGATAAAGTAGATTGTTTTAAAAAATAGAGAACAAAACCCTATGGAAAATAGGTTATTTCTTGGCAATTATTTCTTAAAAATAAAAAAGGAATAAGTGTTCTTACCTGAAAATAAAAATAAAAATGTTCAAAGGGTATCACCACTGCAATTGTATTAATGCCACTTTGGACATGTTCTCCAAGTTGTGGTTGCCTTAATAAACTAAAAAAAAATTTTTTTGTACATAATGTAATTATAAAGCTCTCAGTCTGCATGGA
Source organism: Cyrtonyx montezumae (assembly GCF_038088225.1). NCBI lineage: Eukaryota > Metazoa > Chordata > Aves > Galliformes > Odontophoridae > Cyrtonyx > Cyrtonyx montezumae. Next base: position 925,384 of record NW_027072047.1, read on the forward strand.
TGCAAACTGTGTGTGACAAATCGTCTCTTAAAATGGTCAGTTCAAACTGTACATTTCTCATTCAAGTTGTACGTTAACCATTGATCTAACTTGGGTAAAATACCTAAGCTCCATTTCCACAGCCCAATTAAAATGTTTAACTCAAACAAAGACTGAACGTGAAGCTGTTCCATTGCAGTAAAAATAGTTTCTTTTTTGTTTGCTTTGTTTGTTTTTGTTTTTGTTTTAGAAAAAGCAGTCAGTTGTAAAAATTTGGAATATGTACTTCCAATTTATTTCATTTTCTTTTTAAAGTCCTTCAGTACACCCAACACCTGGCATGGCAAGATGGATATTCAAATGGGAGAGGGGAGGGAAAATTCCAGCAAGGGAGTGGGGAGTGGAATTATTTAATGATTCACAAGCCAACTGTTATTCACTTTTTTGAGAAACGCTTAATTGGCATATTGCCAAGAAAATTCAAATAGCACGACATTAAAAAAAAAAAAAAAAAAGACAACAAATAAGTCCCCGCCAAAAAAAAAATCTTTCTATTCTGCTATTTATTTACAAAAATCATATCAAGACTATAGTGTTAAAGGGACACTGTAAACATATAACTCATTATTTTTAGAGACTGATTTTTCTTCTGTGATAGCACCTTAGCTTATTAAAACTGAATGCATTTGGGGTTTGGACTGGGGTTGGAGGGCTGGGAGAGGGTTTTGTTGTTTTTTTTAAGGCTGGAACAATTCTTGAGATCCTTTCTCCTTACAGCTGATAAGATGGATCACAGAAGTTTGCTTCCAATTTCTCTCACAATGTTCATCATTCTCATTTGTGCTTTTTGTTTTCCAATTAATGCAGCTTAGAAATAAACTGACCCATTGCTCCTTCTGTTACTACCAACTTATCTTTTCAGTTCTCTCAAATCAGCGCAGTGTTATTGACTGAAGATGTAGGCCTGCAGAAAAAACAGTTTATGACTCTTCCAGCTCTTCCCTTCTGCCTTAAAAAGCATCAGACTGAGGTTTAGTTGATTCAGAAACTTTTATTAACATCTTTCCCTTGGGCCTGAAAGTAGTTGATGGTGTCTCTTAAAAAAGAATATGTGTTTGGTGTTACAGGTAGCCTATAATCTGAAACTAAGCCATCTATCCTTAGTTTCATCTTCAGTGATCTCTTTGTTAGCATTGAAGGACATTTAAACATGTAGCAAGCAGAGCAAAGGTCTGAAAGAACCAAATTCTGTCACTGAACACCTCATGTGGTTACAAGATGCATCAAATCTCACAGAGTGACAAAAAGGACTGGATTTGGGCTGACTCTGGGCATAACCCCACCATTGGGGATTACTGAACAGTGTGGGGTCCTCAGCTTCAGATCCAGTACCGTCAGGGCACTGCTGGAGGAAGATGCTCTTAAAGGTCTTTTCCAACCTAAATGATTACATGATTCTATGAAAATGCTCTTAACATTACAAAAACTACTATCTGAGATGCTGCTAAAGGCAAAATGCTTAAGGAGAGTATCCACTTGTGGAAAGAACAACCCCATATGCTCTTCAATGAGCACTTCACAAAAGGCAGAAAAAAAAATGTAAAGGCACTTTTGGTCCTAAAAATAACAAAGGCTAGGGTTCAAGACTTGGTAGCTGAAAGCTATCCATGTAAGGTGTATGATAGCCCAGATGGCCAAAATTTATTCACAGAGAGGATGTGTAGGGAGAGCACAGTGCTGCAATATAGTCTTCACTGTTTGTCCGAACAGCAGCCCTGTGCATCCAGGCCTGGCTGGCAGCAAGATTATTTTGTTAATTTGTATGGAAGAAGGCTGGAAATACTGTTAGATGGCATTCATAATTTGTGTTCTGCATGTTGCATAGTCTACAAATATGATAAGCAAGTTGCTGACAGAATAATATTATAAGGCGATGTACTACATGCAGATCATAAAGGATTTAGTTTTAGGGCTTAAGGCTAAAATCCCACTCCTGCAGTTTATTACCCAACGATATTCCAGTAATGAGCTTTCTGATTTTTTTTTCCCTTACAACGAGGAAGTTTTACTAAGAAATTCTAAATTCTCTCTGAGCATTTCCAAGGTCCTTCACTGGGGTGAAAGCCCTTTTGCTTATTAAGACCCAAAAGAGCCTTTCAAAGACCTCCATCATGTCACAGATTATCACATTTTTGCATGCTTAAATAAAAACACAAAACAAAATCACATGGCTGTAAGCTATGTGAAATGATGCCATGGATTTACATCCTCTCTGAGGGCCCTATATTTCTCAAACAGTGTAAAGCCAAGAAAAAGAAAAAAGAAGAGAGAAAGAAATAAACGACCACTTGTGTCTCCAAGAGCTTCATACTGCCAATTTCTTGAGCCCTTCACTATTTAATTTTCTGTGAAGCACCTTGCATGTTTATGGGTAACTCAAAAAAACTGAAAAGAAAAAAACTAAGCAAGTGATAACAGTAATCAGCTACTTGGGTGCCATCATATAGCATAGCCCATGCCTTTCCACTGGACATCAATTCTTTAGACCATCCATACAGAGTATTTGATTTGTGTTCTTACATTTTTTGGTAGCATCTGGTACAGCAAGATGCTTATTCATTTCTGGGGCTTCTGAGCACTACATCAATACAAGAAGTCACTTTTCAATACTCAAAGATTTACCCAACACTTATTTTCACAGCCCTGATTCAAGACTGCACTTAAATAGTGCATTTAAGTAGTATCCTGAAGAAAAATAAATAAATAACTAAATAAATATAAGAAAAAAGGAAAAAAACAAACAGGATGGTTTTCTGAATTGAGAAAACAAACATCATGCCTTTGCAATGCCTCTTCCTTCCACATCATCCAAAAACTGGGGTGCAGCAGTTCTGAGAAAATTAGAAGCACATCTTAACAAAGAACACATATTTGAGATCTCCTTAAGATGCCTGCCTAGGCTGTATAAAACACTACGTTAAAAAAAAAAGAAAAAAAAAGAAAAAAAAAAGAAAAAGAAAAAAATGTAAAAACATAAAAAAGAGCTGCCAATTGGACAACATGGGGGAGCTGTTCAATCCCATGTTGGTTTGTTTTACTTTTCTTTTTCTTTATTTTTTTAAGCTATTTCTTAAATAATAAATGCACATGAAGTGTTAAATATGTATATACTGTATTTCAAAAAAAAAAATTAAAAAAATCAAACAAATGGGGCACAAGATTGTTCTATAAGTCGTGCTGGCTAATTTTTAGTTTGTATTCATAAGTGGTTTTTAAAAGCCTTTTTTAAAGTGTAATTTGCATGTTCTACTTTGATTGTATGTAAACATATTTTAGAGCAAAAAAATGTATTTGTATTTTATTGAATATAGAGGCAAGAAAAAAAAACTTGTACATTGTTTGAAATGTTCTTTTTGTAACAGTTTTTATTCATGAAGCATTTTTGTACATTTAAAAATGGATATGGACTTGATGTTCTTTGAGGCTTAGATACATCTGGCATGCTTTAATGTCATGCTCCTTCATGATCTTAGATGTTGGTTTTTAAACATTTTTTTCTAAAACAAAGCTCAGTCTTTTCGCTACCAAATCAGGTTAGCACAGTATAGAGCACTTAACTAAAAAAAAAAGGAAAAAAAAAGTTAATCCTATTCATATGTTATTCATTGTGTGAAATTAAAGGAATTCAATTCAGTCTAACATGAGTTGTGAATTCTTTTGTCTTATTTTCCATCTGTTTCCCATCACTAAGGAGTTTAATAGCTTTCGGGATACTAATACCATGCATTCACAGGCCGTCTTTATGGTAATAGAGAAAAACATGCTTTGGTTCCGTTCTTTTTTCTCTTCTTTTTTTTTTTTTCCTTTCTCTTCTCTCTTTCCCAGAATATCCTTAAACGTTAAAAATGGACCGTGCCACAGGCCCCATGGATGAAGGGGTTCTTCATACTTTGAGACTGTGTCACTACATGAGGAGAAACATCAGCGGTCCAAGTAGTGTTCATTGGTACCAGCATGGAGATTCTTGCCACAGAGGTGGGATTTCCACTCTTGCAGCAGATGGATTGTTGTCTGTAGATCCCTATAGGGTTAGGGATTTCAGGGGCCTTTCCTGATTAAACATGGAAAGGAAATCTCATCCCCTGGAGCAGGCAGCAATGTTCAGGCAGGATAGGTGACAGTGTCCTCTCATCTTCTGTCCTTCAGGAGTTTCTCGGGATAGGGTCACCTTGGTGGGACAGACTCATCCAAACAACAAGGGCAACCCCTCAGTCAAAGTTTTTCCCCAGGATTCAATCCAGCTTTCTGATTCTTGTGCAGAGATGTTCCAAAGATCTCATTTTAATGAGTCTTCTCGTTCTTTCTCTTCTGTCTCTTCAACATATTCACAGGCTCAACATTTGACAACAGTTTGTAAAAGCACTGATATTTTTGCTCACTGCTTGTGTTGGACTCTGTGATGTGTAAGCCACTGGTCTCTGTAACCAATTTTTTTTTTGTAAAAGGTCTGTGGTAAGACTTCCCCAGAAGCATAGGTTTTGTGCTTGCGGCTGCAGTATCTGAGGACAGATCTCCCCTCTCACAGTTCTTTTCTGAGGTTTATCTCCTACTGCCGATGAGCATTGCCATACTTTCATGTTGCCACCTTGCAAAGATGATGGAGAAGACAGGGAGAGCATCTGCTTGGAAAGGGAGTTGAGGATGTTGGTTTTCTGTCATTGTAGAGCAGATAAGGGACATCATGAGTTTTCCATGCTTTCTCGCCTCTAATCTCTTTTTTTTTTCACCAGATCACTCATATCATGGACTGTGTCAGAGAGCCATACTCCCCTCTGGTCTCTTCCTGAGCTGGAAGTGTCTTTGTTCAGCAGCCCTGTTGATTTTACTAAGGTACATTCAGGCTGGTGCTAGGATCTCTCTGCATCTATTTCATCCTTAATAGCTACTCCAGTGTTGTCTCCCCAGTTTACTCTGAGAAAAATTTCTGAAAATCTCAGGGGAAAAAAAAAAAGAAGTAAAGTCACAAGCTCTCGTAAGTTATTGCCTTTTTTTCAGGTAGCTTTTGTTAATGAGGCATTATTCTCATGGCATGTTTTGTTGGAGTTCAGTGTTTTCCAGATTTACATAGAATGTTTTCATTATTAATCTTTACCTAAAGTAATAAAAAATAGCAAGAACTCTGACTGTGTTAGAGATAATGTTGCTGATTATCCTCCTTCTTTTTCTGAGAACTCTTTACTCACAGAATCAATGAGGCTCTGTTCAAACCTTCTTTAGTCATCCTCCATATTGCTGAAGTTTGAAATTAGAGTATTTCTTAATATAGATAAGGAAATGAATGGTAGATGCAGGATCAAAACATGATCTTAATTCATTCTTGATAGTGGAAGTGGTTCATGTCCTCTAGGACAGAGTAGGTGACCAAGGTGACTTGCACTCACCCTTAGCTGGCAGAGGCAAACCTTGATCTCTGCTGTGGTTCTGTTTCCCACCATGCTCGACAGTTATCTGCTATACTTACAATATACTATTGACAGAGATGCCTGCATCTTGTGTGCAATGACAGCACTGTTTGCTATTCAGTAACACAAAGCATGCAATTAACTTGAGAACAATTATTCTGTTACCAAATAGAAGAATTTTCCAGGGGCATTGAGGAGACTAATGACAGGAAAAAAATATTCAGCACATATCATCCTAAAAGTTCTAGAAAGCAAAGGGAAGCATAGATTACACCATTAAAAAGAAAAAAAAAAAAAAGTTATGTTATGCCTTTCATGGGTAATTAGTGAAACACATCATTACCACGCAAACACATATGTTTCAGAGCTAAAACAAAGTACAGAATTCACAATGAAGTGAATTATGGAACATTTTCAACTGTGAACTGTAGGAACAACTGGCATGAAAGCAGAAGCTATAAGAGAATTTGAAGAGAATGTTAGTGCCATCATAAGTCATTTCATTAAGACAATTAACTTTCTCTGCAACATGGAGCAGGACCCACTGGTTCACATTCTCAGCTTATTCAGATCAGAACTATATATTTCAAATCTATTAAAGCAGTTTGCAGGAGAAAAAGATCTGTTTTCATTTTCCTAGTGGAAACTATTCATCCTAAAGTGGCTTTGGAGTGCCTCTTGTAATATGATGTAATATAAACTACTGTTGTTTGTTGCCTGTAAGAAATGTCATACTGAGAAAATGCTAAAATCAAATGTTTGGAAAAATGGTTCAGCAACATTAGTTGTTAGACCACTATAGTTTTACAAGAGCTGTGGTAAAAAGATGGGAAAAGATTTGGAAAGTCTTTTAAAAAAGAATGAAACTTAGATTTATGTGTACCAGATAAGCATTGATAAGTTACTACTTCTCAGGACCTTCCTGTACTTCAGAAAAATTCTTAGAAAAATTCTCCACTTTCTGAGCATCTTGGAGGACATCAGCCCTGCACAAATCAAGCACGTAGGAAGCACAGTGCTTCTTCTGCAGTGCTGGAGACAGATGTAGTTTGTTTGTCATTTGTATGCCCCTTCTGGATTCTGTCAGACAGTGATGCAAAGCACAGAGGAAGGACCCCACCATCTCTTTGACCTTTTCAAGGTGATCTACTCCTAAAGAAGGGTAAAAAAAAAAAAAAAAATCACAGGTTTGGTTGGCCTTGAGTATCCTTGGAAAGACTCAGAAACTTCTTTTACCATTCTACTCCTACACATACTTCAATCTGGCAGTTCCTAAATGTCCCCACAGATGTTATTGGTAAATGAGGCTTCAACTAAATCAACTGAAGTTTTGTCACTGACTCAAAGGGAATAAAATCCCCTGCAGCACCTCTCTGATTTAGATTGACACAATACTATTAGTGACCACAAATACCTCCTAATGTCTTCTCATACTCAAAGAACAAGTATTTCAAGCAGAAAATTAATTTTAAAAAGACAAATTGTGAAAGCCTTTGCAAGGTAAAGGCGAGGAAGAGAGCACATGAAGAGCATCTGTGGGTGAACATTTTCAGAGCGTGCCAAGATCAAAATTAGACAAGGGATGAGAAGTGATCACTGAAGGAAATGAATGATATGGCAGTTAAAATAATGATAATGGCAAAGAAAGGTACTGTTTATTTTTCTGGAAGACACGGAAGGAAAAAAAACAACAAAAAAAAAGCAGCATACTTGCAGGGAAAGGAGTGAGCTCAGAAATGCAAAAGGACATTCACTGTCATGAGGGAGAGGAGGAGGCTGGGGGATGTGAATATTTAGGCCACAGAGAGTATAAAATCTAGTTTGCAATAGAAGACAGACAGGATGCCTAATTGTTTATTTGTTCTTCAATGCTGATTTTTAAGATGATGCAGGGCTTACTAATTATCCTCATTAAATTGCTACCATCAGGGAATGCTTAGTGGCTAGTAGTCCTTGATTCTTTATTTTAAATGGTGTATAAATAGATTTTTAATTGAAAATAGTAAAATTTATTTTGCTTGTGTATTAACATTTGAAGGTTTCCTAAAATCCTGGTTGAGAATTACTAAATGACAAAAAAGATCCGACTTTAAAGTCCATTTTATAGCATTTAGGTGCTGTTGATCCCATAATTTCCCATGGAAAATGATTCTGATTCAACATCTGGCACAAGCATCAGAAGGTCAGAATCTTTTAACTGCAGTGAGTCCCAGCTGCTAAATTTCCATGAGGACACAAGGTGCTCTGTGTCCAAGAACAAGCAAACATGCAATCTCACCAGTTAGAGGTGGCAGGTGAAACACTGAGAAAATGAGGCCCAGATCCTCCAAGCTGTCCCGTGCTTCTGACTGCTTTCAATTTGATGTAGCACACTGCGGTGTCTGAGTATTTTAAGAAACACTCATGGAGACTGCTTAAGGGTCTTTTAGAGCTAAACTTTCCAAAATGTGGCTCTTGGTGACTTTTGTCACACTGTGAATAAAATCAGCATGAAGTATCTGTCTCACAGCCAACTATTAGGTCTTTGCTTGTGGTACTGTGGGAAGGTTTCTGTTTTGCTTTGTTTTCAAATGGTGTTTCACCAGAATGTTATCTCCAGAATGACCATGGTGACCCTGAGGGACCAGATCCTATCAGCCAAGAACTACTTTGCCTTTTCTTCTTGAAAAAAATGGCATAACCTCCCTGTGGTCTGAATTGCTGTTGTCTCAATTCAGAAAATCACATCAGCACACACTATGGAAATATAAACAAGAACTTGCATTTAACCTTTGGTTTAGTCCTACTGACTTCAATACAATTTAAATGCTTTAAAATTTAGTAGATGATTAATTGTTTATGTAAGACAAAGTGTTTACCCGACTTCCAACTCCAAAACCTAATCCCAGCCAGACAAACCAAGGTTTAATTATTCTCTGTAGTGGAAATAGGAATCCATCAACTCCTGTTTTAGAGAACCTCACAGGATATTCTCAGCCCCCATTTACTATGGTCAGCTTTGCATACACTGAAGGACTATTTGTTAACATTTCGAAGGGGATGTGAAATCCTGGCAGGAAAGGTGTAATTTTACAAGAGAACATCCTTATCAAAACTTCCATGACAGGACATTCTCTTCAAGTCAGACTCTTTCTTTATTTCTTTTAACTATGAAAAATGAGGCCAAATCATTTATACAGCAAAGTGAAAATGAATTTTTAAACCAGGGCAAGGGTTTCTTTGTACTTTTTTACTGCAGCCATCTGTTTCTGTCCATCCTTCATTACCTAAAAAAAAAACCCAAAAAAAACATGAAAACCTTTTTTCTTCAGCTCTCTATAAATAGTTCCCAAGCGCATGCACATTGTGTGCATTTCTGAAGATACTAGCTCTGTAGTTGGGGATTTATTCATATCTTCACTGATAAGAGTGTCCCAAATACTATATTTGTCTAGTTGGGCTGCTTCAGTGTCTATCATACACAGGGGTGCTGTTCGCTGGAGGTGAAGCATGGATGTTTTGCCATGTCTGCACTTGATAAAAACACTGGAGGGGGAAAAAGAAAAAAAGAGTACAAAATCTCTGGGAGCCCTGAATTCTTTCTTGCTATATTTCTAGATGTGCATGTGTGGGATCTTTTGAGAGTTACTGCAGGCACATAAATCCAATGGCCTTTTCCAGACTTAGCCAACCTGTGCTTCTGCCTCTGTTCCAGGAAGTGCTATCTTTGAAAGACCATATCAAACTAGTACATTGTGTTTCCTGCACATCCTGCTTTATTGGAGGTTAATTCTTTCTGACGCATGCAGTCTGCTGCTGCCAATTAAGTCAAATGTATTTTACGCTTTACTTTTCTGTTGCCTTGCAGGCTTTTGTTGGAAAATGCATAATAAATAAAACTTGCCAAACATTGTTAAATGATATGGTCTGATGATTTGGAATAAGCATCCAGACTTAATACATCAGAAGGGAGAGGGGAGGAGGAAATTCTGGAACAACACCCAGCTGGATGCCAACAACACAGCACCCAGCTGCCAACCACAGCGCTAATCTCTTGCTGGAGGACTGCTGCAAAAGCAGAAAATGGCACCCCAGGTCAAGGAAGGCATATAGAGTTGTTTCTCACGCAGTGACACAACAGAGTGTTATTCTCAGGTACAGGAGAAAAAACAAACTGCCCTGCAAGAGAGGTACAGTTACTGGACAAAGTTGATTTTTCTACTTCAGTCCTATCTCTGTGACTTTCTATTTTCTGTCCATTTTTTCACAATTTGGTGTTTATCTGAGATGTCCTAGAGGTCTTTATTTCAAGCATTAGAGAAAACACTCAGATTGTTCAGGCTCAAGATCTAGTAAGGAAACTGATATTCATTCAGAGTCACTTGAGACTAGGATATCCAAAGTATGTGATATTTTACAGACCTTCTGAAGTAATCACATATGTTTTACTGCTATTCTGTGATACCACACAACACTAAGGTACTGCAGTGAAGGGTATTCAGAAAAGCTCCCAGATAGAAGTATGTTTTAACTAGAGTAGACAAGAAGATTAGAGGAAGCATATATACATTAAGGGTGATGAAGCATTCCAACATTATTAGTGCTGTATATCAGTTGCATAGCTGGCTACAGAATTTCATGCTCACAAATAGTTTCATGATCCTTGTTCCCTCAGTCACTCCATTACATTATTTTACTCTCACATTTTAGGGCAACTTTCAGATATGAAATCCAGACACAGTGAAAACACTGCTCCCTCTCTTGAGGAGACAAAGATTAACTTAGCACCTGCCACTTCACAGAATGTTAGGATGGCTTGGTTAGGAAAGGACTTTAAAGGTCATCTAGCTCCAGCCCCCTACCCTCCACCAGAGACACAGGATCCCATACAACCTGGGTTTGTACACCTCCAGATATGGGACATCCTGCACTTGCCCTTATTGAATTTCATTAAGTTCCTGTGTGCCAACTTTTCAATTCTGCCCAGGTCCCTTTGAACAGCATTCCTCCCTTTGGTTGTGTCAGCTGCATCACTCACCTTGGTTGATGTCATCAGCAAAATTCCTTAACAGTAGCTGCAAAGTAGTCTACCCAAAACTGAACTTTCAGAACCTGCAGAAGGATAAATAATGATTTCCAAAGGCAATAAACATAACGCTCATATCAGAATGGGCTTGGAAGGAGCATAAAGCATCCTGAGATGCTGACTCAAGAGTCACATTTGTTCATTGCTCCCATGAAAAGATGATGACAGTAGCTGAGGCATTGGAAATTTTTAGTGGTATTGGATTACCTGGTTATAATTTTAATAATGCAGGGAAGACATTTCAGATAATGTTAGAGTTCTGATTGATATTCCTGTACTCATTCATTTTACTTATGCCTGTAGATCTTCATCACACATTCTTATTTTGACATCAAATGTAACAAATAATACCTTTTCTTAATCATTTCAAACTTGCCATGTGAGTCAGAACTGATTGCTGTTGCTTTACAGCATATTTCACCAGTACTGAACTGGGGCTCTCAGTGTATTCTGGCTGAAATGATAGAAGGGAAAATATATCTGCTCCTCAACAACAGCAGTTGTTTACTGTAGATGATTTATAATTCTGGTGACATTAATTCATTTAAAAGAGGTGTTATTTTTCCTGAATTATCTTCTTGCTGATTCATTTTGTTAAGTGACTAGGAATACACTATGAGAACGAAGCTGTGTAACAAACTTCTACTTGTTCTTCTACAGAACTGCTTTTTATTTCGCTGGCTTAATGAGAAATAAATCCTTCTTTTCCCTCAAACTCCTTTAGAGGTTTGTTAAGTTCCTTTACTGTTACATTAGAGGATCACTATGGTAATAAGCTCTACCAGCTATATTTTTGTCTCTTAGTTGGAAGGTCTTGATTTTTTATCAGATCTAAATAATTCCAGTGCAATGGACAGCATACAGATATGATACACCACATAGCAAGTCTAGTGAAATGACCCCAGGCTGTACATCAAGAGCTGGCTCTGAAATCAGAAATACTGCAATTATGTATTTAATTATGTCACCTAAGGGACTCACTCTTGGAATCTGGCTGTATTGTTGTTATCTAAATTAATATCTCTACACCAAGGTGTATCTAGGTTGACACTGGCTTTGAGATTCTTTGATCTTTGTTCAAAAAACACGCACATATAAATTAAAAGAGTTTTATCCTTTTTATTTTTCCCCTAGTAAAACTTGTAAACTAAACTGAACCTATGAATAGAGAGTCTTGATAGAAACATTTACAGGTCATGTCATTGTTCCTAGTTTTATTTTCACTCCTTGCCACTTGTCTACGTTTACTGTACAAACCTAATAATGCCAATAGTTCTTTCCCCTTCTTTCTGTTTCTTGTAACAACTCTAATTCATTGTTTTAGTTCTCTCTAGTGCTGGAGAAATAAGCGAAACAAGAGCAACCAATTCCAGCTCACAAGCTGAGTTTGAACTGTTTAAAGAAAGCTATTATTTGCTGTATTTGATGCCAAAACTAACTCATTCAAATCTTCTCTTCCATTCAGCAGATAAGAATGGTAGTAACATTTTTATAGGAAGAAACATAAAGTTAATTGAGGGAATAATTTATTACCTTTTTTTTTTTTTTTTTTGAAGGAAGAGTGAGAGATGTTCATAGATGGAAGAGGAAGCTAAAATTTGTTGATATTTTCTGAGCAACTATTTGGCTGAGCTGGCCAGATAGTTAATAGTGAGTCAGAGTTATAGGATGGTAAAGGCAATGAGTTTTTTGGGGTGGGTTTTTGTTGATTTTTCCCTAACAAATGATTACTTACTCTCTAAATGTGAAATAGCAATGATAACATGATGCCTCTTTCTAAATGGAGGATGGCCCATGGCATAACTCAAAAATGGATCTCTACAATATTTTCTTACTCCTCTTTCTTCACCACTCTGATTTTTTCACTCAATAGCTTGTTCATTTCTGTTCTGTGCAGAAGTATTGAGGGTTTTCATACATAAGGTGCTCTAATCATCTCCAAAACTTAGGACACAGAGGTGCGAGAATGTAAGGGAAGGAACATGCCTCTGAACAACTGCACTGACAAATCATGAAATGCCTCTCTGCAGGACAGCCACTATATTATACTTGTCACATCAAGATCTACACATCTGAGTGGCATCCCAGTCATGTTACCCAACCTTGAGACAGTGCACTAGCTGAGTCTCTGTTTGAGGATGTTTTCTTCTTCTTCTGTGCAAGATAAACAGATATTGCAAGGAAGGATAGTTAGTAATGGCCCTGAAGGTATCAGGCAGCAACATACACAAAGCAACATTTTCCTGCAAGTATTACACACATGGTGTTCCATGTCATGAAAGTCAAAGAAGGAAAGGAGGCTAAAACTTTTTTACATTAAATAAAAGCTTAAGACTGCATGGTACAAATGAGAAAGGAACCTGTTTACCTGACTTGTGTGTATCCCTTAAGGAGACAGCACTTTTCAGTGCAACTTTTCAGTTCTCTAACAAGTCACCAACTCACACTAATTATCTAATAGTGTGGTGAGTTTTGCACTTTTCTTTTGCATTTTGTGGGTGCAACATTAGATTTCAGCATGTCTGCACCTGGTTGTCCATGTTGCATCAGGATTTGCAGATGAGCTTTTTTCATCCTAGCTGTAGTGGTTTTGGGGGGTGATGGCTTTCCTACCTTTTTGTTAGATATGTTAGAGGAATTTTTTTTCTGTAGATTTCTTTCAAAGCTTGGTAAAGACTGGGGTGTTCTCTGAAATGTCAAGAACCTGAGTGCAAGTCTGTCACTTCTGTTTCCTGGCTGGAGAGTCTAGACACTGAGCTGATGTGAAACACAGGGCATCATCTGTAGATGTTGTTCCTGCTTCCTTCCACTGTAAAGGAAAGGCAGTTCATTTTCTTAGCTTCTTTTCACTGGAGGCTCTGGGCTTTGATCAGGGAATGGTGGGTGGCGTATTCTTGAAGCTCCCAGAAAGATAACAGAATCATAAAGAGTGTGGTGTTTTTTTAGACACATACTAGCCCTTAGCAGATGTGAAAGCTCTCTGTTGAGCAAGCTAACACTAACCATCTCTCCTTTAAGTTTTGCAGTCATATTTTGAGTTGCCTGGGTCTCCCCATGCCTGCAGAAGGAGTTTAGGTGCTCACTTTGAGACTGCAGATTTAGTTTCAGGAGGCAAATACTTCAAAACATTTTTGCATTCTTAGCATCTTCTTAGCCATTTGCACTTGCCATTTTTGCTGCAGGCCTTGAGGGTAGATTGGAAGGAAAAGAAAAATGTCTTTCAGAATGGATTAGTTTTGGGAAGAATATTCTGTGCCAAGGGCAGTTCAGAAAGAAGTAAACATTCAAATAGACAAGGATGACATCATTTATTCAGTGGAACTGACAGGGGCAGTGTGAGAATCTGTAAAAGCAGATAAGACGGCTGAAGTTTGAGGGCAAGGCATTAAAATTGTAGAAGGGAACATTAAGCAACATTTGACTTTCTGAACAGTCCTGTTCCTATCTAGGCTACACAACTCCAATCAAAACAGGGCATGTTTCTCCTGCATACTTGTGCCTATGCACACCATTTGACCCTGTAATATTCTGATCTGTGATGTTCATAGAATCATAGAATGGTTTAAATTGACTTAACAATCATCTAGTTTCAATCCCCCTTCTGTGGGCTGGGTGTTCCCCACCAGCTTAAGCTGCCCAGTGCCCCATCCATGGCCTTGGGCACTTTCAGGAATGGGAAACCCGTAGTACTTGTCAGCAGTGCCAGAGCCTTGCTACCCTCTAAGTAAATAATTTCTTCTTAATATCTAATGTAATTCCCCCTGCTTTTATTTTAAAAACTTTTCCCCTTATAACTATCTGACCATGAAAAAAGTTGGTCTCCCTTTATTAGGTCCCCTAAAGTATGAGATGACTGCTCATAGGTTCCTTTCTTATGATACTAGAATTTTTCAGAAGAGTGGATCATAAAGGAGAGATATTCACCTATAGTTTTAGGAGTAAAAGCATATTGTACATTTGTGCAACATCAAGGGACTGCTTATTAGTTAAAATCAGAGCAAGAAATAAATTCAGTATCATCAAATCACAACTAATTTTGGACTTGAAGAGAGAATTTGCATTTTCAGCATATTGAATGTATAGGATGAAGAATAGTTGAAAACTCTGCTATCATCTGATAATGAGCAGGTCTGCCAGATTGCCCACAGAACTAGACTGTGGTGCTCTGGGGACTATGAAGAGTTGTTTCACTTGTAGCCATAATTAGTCTCAAGTTCCAGCAAGATGAATATGAAAAGCTGGAAAGAGACCAGGCGGATGGTGAGCCTTGAATACGTAAAATCAAGAGTAGTGTTGATTCTGTAAGTCAGGGTTAATAGCTGTCAAGTCTAAAACTGATCTCTGTGCAAGATTTGATGTTTCTCATAGAAACAAGATCACGTTAGGCCCTGTTTCCAAAGTACCAATATCTCTTTTACTTGTCCTATCTGTGCTGCAGTCTGTATGGTCTGTAAATCTGGATTTCTCTTCTTGTTTGTCTTTGATATTTTATGAGTAACAGGAATTTTTTCTTTTTTCTTTTTTTTTCTTTTTTCTTTTTTTTTTTAACGATGTTGGTGTTTTCATTTATATTTTGTCTTAAATATACATGTATTTTCAATACATGTTCTAAGCAAAATATTGGTGTCATTGAAATATTACAGATCAACCATTCAAGAGTCAATGATATCACTGCTACTTAAAAGGGAAGGGAGTTACATTAATTTAATATTGGAGAAGTATCTTGCTAAATCACTAAATAACTTGCAGGAGTATCAATTTTTACCCTTATTTTGTTCTTAGCTCCTTTGTATGATGTTTTCTCTTAACAGAAGCAAAGTTGGCCTAGGAGATCTGCAGAATAGAAAGCTCTTCTGGATAATGCTTTAGAGACTCAGTGATCTGGATTGATTCTGATTTCATTGATTGTAGAAGCCACCTGATCTACAGCCTTGCTCCTACAAATCCCTTTAAAGAAGGACAGACATGTAGAGTCTAGATATTCATAGTCTTGAGCTTCCTTCTAAACTTACATAACTCTCAAGCTTTACTAGACATAGGCAGCTAGTGCTGCAATTATTCATTAGTTTTTAGTGGAGTAAGTTTTACAACACAAATCTATTCCACTACCTGCTTTCTGTCTGTGGTTCACACTGCATACAGAGACAGAGAAAAAAGGCTTGCTCGAATTCCCATATGTAAAGCACACCTAACTCCTCAGAAAAACCCTGAGGAAGAACCAGTGAAATGACACATCACCACGTAGCTTTTCATGTTAGAGACATGTTTGCTTAGCAGCATTCAAAGAAGGTTATAAACACAGCTCACTAAATGATCCTACCCTGATATACACACACACTTCTTCAGTTACACCATTGTATTTTTTTGCCAATTTTCTTTTTCTTATTAGTACTCTTGGTTGACTTGTTGATTGGTTGGTTGGTTTTTAAATAAAATGAGAAAGCAAGAAGGGTGATAATTAGTTCATAGATAAGTTCGTAGGAGTATTGCATTAAGTTATTATGAGAGGACCTCTTATTAAGTTCTTAGAAGAAGCTTTTGCTAATGGTGCAAATTTGATTTTGTTGGTTAAAGTAATCTTCAAAAAAACCTTCACACTATCTGCAATTTATGACTATTCTTACTATCTACTGAGTTTCATAATAGAACCACAGAATCACCTAAGTTGGAAAAGATCTCTAAGATCATCCAGTTCAACCATCCACCTATGACTAGTATTTCCCACTAAACCATGTCCCTCAGTACAACAACGAAACGTTTCTTGAACACCTCCAGGGATGGTCACTCCACCACCTCCTTGAGCAGCCTGTTCCAGCTCCTGACTTCTCTTTCAGAGGATACATATTTCCTAATGTCAAACCTGAATGTCCCCTGGCACAATATGAGGCTATTCCCTTGCTCTATCACTAGTTACATGAGAAAAGAGGACAACTCCCCCACCTTGCCACAAGCTTCTATTCAGGTAGTTGTAGAGAGCAATAAAATCTCCCCTATCTATACATACCTATACTTGTAGAGGGAATTTCAAAGGCTTTTATTTTTGAGACAGGAAAATACACAGTTCAAATGGTAAACAAGTCAGCTTTTACACAGACTTATCCCAAAGATTTCAGTTCTTATGAACAGATTCAGATGACTGCAAATTTCACATGAGCATTTAAAATTTGTGTCACCATTATGATACTTTCACATGTTGATATTGCACCTATAACCATTGCTTATGGTTTCTTTTGCAATTTTAAGTTAATATAAATTTCAGCAACCAAATATTCTTCAAGTTATGGAAAAGGAACTTTTCCTGTAGAGCTTGTTGATAAGTAAGCACATAGAAAAGTGTAGTGTTAGTGTGCAGTTGAACAATAGATGAGTCTGGGACTTTTTCCTCGGTGGGTAAAAGTGGTGATTATCATTTCATTGTTTCCCATGTAATCAATATTCTAGAAATAAGTAGTTGAAAAATATCAGTTCTCTACACTTTTATCCAATGTAATTTATCCATGTTAATGTGTTATTAAAATACTCACTCTAATATGTTAGAAAACAGTTTAAAATGTTGTTGTACTTCTTTTTTCAGTAGTAATTGTTGTTACATTGCTAACTTACCTTGACTTTCTGTTGTGACTGATTCAGTATGCCTTTTACAACTGCAGTAAATATTCTTAGCTGCTAGTTGAAGAAATGGTCACAGCCTCTGTGTTTTCTTAGGCTTTATGGCTCATTTATTGTTCCTCATTTTCCTAGATGAGGATAATTATTTTTTAATTATTCATACATAAACATTCCATATCATCTCTCTATTAAGAAAGAAAACATTTATAATGACAAATGTGTGTGTGTTGAATTGCAAGTCACATACTCAGATTATTTAGTTTTATTGACCTTATGTTATGTTGGTTTTTTTGCCTGGTATTTATTAGATGCATTGTCAAAAAGAGAGAAAGGATCTGCAAGGTATCAATTCAACATTTTTTGTTCCTCTAGAAAATGCCGGGGGAAAAGAAACTGGCACTATGCCTTGACATCAACAATCTGTAAATTCATCATTTTTTTGTTCCCTAGGTAATTTAGTTTCAACCAAAATGAGCATTTTCAATGTTGATAAATGGTCTTGGTACATTTTCCCAACAAACGTAGTTTTGTGGGAGATTTGACCTCATGGAACTGTTTCCCTCAACTAGTGGTTGAAGAAAAAATGTTTATGATTAATTGCCACCATTGCCTCTATTTCAGCTATTGGTTCAATTAAGAAGGTAATGGGTAGTTTCACAGCACCACTATAGTTCTCAGTGGCTGATTCATAACTCTAGAGAATCTGACTATGTATTTTTATGGGAAATGCTTTCCTTCATGAGGACCAAATAAGATTTTCTGATATTTCTCCTGTCTCTTTAATTAATATGTGCATTACCTTTGTTCCATAACCATGTGCCATCCTAAAATGTCTCATAAGACAAGCTATATAGATCGAGTTCATTATTATAGGTGTGTCCTATGATGTTTTTGATCTAATGTCTCAAAGAAATTTTTAACGTCTGTTAAAAAAAATCCCATCTTATAAGGCAACTGATTTCATGTTTCATTATTATAATGATAGAATTAAGGGTAAAAAAGGACATCATAGAAAGACAACTTCGTACAACACTGTACTGTAGTACATTGCCATGTCTTAAACAGAATAAATCCATTAAGTCGTGCAGACAAACATTTGCCTAACTTCTTTATGAACACTTCCACAATGTCCCTAGGTAATGTAGCACTATAATAAATCTACTACTACTAGATTTACAAAAATCCTACTGCATTTTCAGCCCACTATAGCTCATCTCATACCTAGGAAACAGGAACAACTTTTATTGTTTCTTCCTGCTAACATGATATCTGTCCTTGATCTGTAAATTAAGTAACTGCAGTTTCCTTGATCTTTTTTACCTGTTCCAATTTCTAAACCTTCAGGTCATCACTGTTAGCCTCTCTAGTATTTCTTATACCCTCCACTTGATTCCCATCTTTCTTCATGTGGCGTGCTCAAAACAAGAAATATTGTTCAGAAGTTTCAGAATTTCTCATTAGATTATCTCAGTTCTTGTTGCAGAATCCTGGAAGCATAGAATGGTTCGGATTGGAAGGGACCTTAAAGATCACCTAGTTCCTACCTCCTGCCATGGGCTGGTTGCTCCCCAACAGCTCAAGCTGCTGCCCAGGATCCCATCCAGCCTGACCTTGGGCACTTCCAGGGATGGGGTACCTGCAGCTTCTGAGCACCAGTTCCAGTGCCTCACCACCCACTGAGTATTTCTCCATAATAGCTAATGTAAATCTCCCCTTTGTCAGTTTAAAACCATTCCCCCTTGTCCTGTTACTATCGAACCATGGGACTAATCTGTCTCCCTCCTGATTATAAGCTCCCTTTGAATACTGGAAGGCCACAGTGCAGTCTCCCTAGATACTTCTCCTCTCCAAGATAAACAAGCTCAGCTCTCTCAACCTTTCTTCATAAGGTGAAGTGTTCCAGTCCTCTGATCATCTTCATGATCCTCCTCTGGACCTGCTCCAAGAGTTCCATATCTTTCTGTCCTTCTGTGTTTCCTCTCCTTCTTCCATGTTTCATAAACTCTTTTTCTTCCTGTGCGCCCAAAGAAGCTTTCTGTTACATTCTTGTTTTACAAATCTTTTATGATATACCAATTTGGATATCATTTGTAAGACCACAAAGAGACAAAGTTGGGTAAATTGATGGCAATTTCATGTTAACCTGAAATGGACTTTCAATGGGGAAAAATATTTTCTTTCCATTTTATTTATATTTATGTTAGAAAAATTAATATAAAAACCTCTATTCTTCCACTCTTTAATGATCTATTTTAATGCATTTACTATTTTGCAAAGTAAAGGAAATAAGGATCCTTTCCAGATCATCACTGAATATGTGTCCCAATAGGAGACAGGCTGCCACATGTGCCTTGAAGATCTCTGCTAATTAAATCATCAAGGATTTATAAAATGACTTGAAAAATGAAATGAAAAGTTTAGAGGTGATTAAGCAGAAAATTAATTAAACTTAACTTCATAAAGTAAAGAGCTGATAATAAAACTTCACACAAGAATCTCACTAAACCAATAGGTGAAGTGATAGAACAACAGAAAACAAGGATAAAACAATTAACACACTGAGAAAGGTAAGGGTCATTGATCATGGCTTTTACCTTGGCTCCTACCACTCAGAACAGAGATCTAAGGTCCATTGTGAACTGGTCACTGAAAATATCAGCCCAATACTAATTATTAAAAAAAAATCATATTTGAAATACTTCATGCACTTAAGCTTTTCTCATCTCAAAAATGTGTAGTAATACTCTGAGAAGTTAAGTAAGTGACATAAAAAGATAGTCAGAATTAAATAATCTGTGACGTTATCAAACTAGGAAGCATGAAATGATATTTTGCAGGAAGAAACTAATGTTTAAGAACAGAAACAATTGAAGGAATAATATGACAGAAATCTAAAAAATTATAAACACAAAGGAGAAAGTGACTATATGAGCAATTATTATTAAGCATCTTGGGTAGTGGGCCTAGGTGAACCTCATGAAATTCAACAGATGCAAATGCAAGATCTTGCACTTGAGTCCAGATAATCCTCACTAACAATAGAAGCAGGGGGGTTAAAGGATTGAGTGTAACCCTGATGAAAATGACCTGGAGGTACTGGTGGAAGGCAGCTGGACATGAGCCCAGAAAGCCAAAAGTATCCTGGGCTGCATCCAAAACAGAGCTGCCAGCAGGGCGAGGGAGGTGGTCTTGCCCCTCTGCTCTGTGCTGCAAGACCTCATCTGGAGTACTGGATCCAGCTGGGGAGTGCTTGGTGCAGGAGAGACACAGAGCTGTTGGAGCGTGTCCAGAGGAGGGCCACAAAGATGATCCAAGAGGTGGAACACCTCTCCAATGAGGACAGGCTGAGAGAGCTGGGGGCTGTGCTGCCTGGAAAAGATAAGGTTGTGAGGAGACCTCAGAGTGGCCTTCAGAATCTACAGGGGAGCTGCAGGAAAGAAGACAACAGACTCTTTATCAGGGTCTGTGGAGATAGAACAAGGGGAAAATCTTCCAGACAATGAGGGAAGATAATCTTGGATATAAGGAAAAAGTTTTTTACAGTGAGGATGATGAGGCTCTAAAACAGGTCTCAGGCAGAGATGTGGTTGGTGTCCCAAACCTGGAGACTTTCAAGGCTGAATAGGACTCTGGGCAACCTGATCCTTAGCACTGCAGAGGTTTTTGAATAGATGGACTTTAAATGTCTCTTCTAGCTCTAAGGATTCTATGATCTGTGTGCTATAACTTAAACTATAACTTAACATCTGTGTGACCTCTCTCAGAATAGGTGACCCAGGAAGCGAGTTTAAAGTAAACCCAAAAAGAAAAACATGTGTAATCAAATAAATCACAGTTTTAAGTATGAAAGATACTGCTACATGTTTGCAGAGACTCAAGTCAAAAAAACTAAATATACTGAAAGATTTTCAGTTCAGTGTTTTTCAAGGAGGACAGCTCCACTGGTAGCTATTAAATAACTGGTCACAATGGCTGAAAATCTCATAGTAAGTTGAAGAGATTTTTTATCTGCCCTAAAATTTTTCCTTAGGTATCTACAAGACACTGCTGCCGGATAATCAACCAGTATTCATGAAATACCTGGACATAGCATATGGATTTATAAGCATATTTTCTCTGCAATTATTAGTATAGTGCATGTGTAGTTTCCATAAGTAAACTGATTTTTTGAGTAATACAGAATTTCAGGGGAGAGTAAGAAACGAGGAATTTCTAAAGTGTTCTGATTTGTTAATCTGTTTTAATTTAAACATATTCCCTACTAACTAATTAATTAGATATTTACTTATCTGGATGATGAAAACAGAAGTGAGCAAGTCTGAATACCATCACATCCTTCATTTTTGAGATGAAGACTAACCAACCTTGTAGATCAAGCTGGTTGCTGAAGCAGAGATGTGGAGTGGATTCATTTCAATTTAAAATAACACAAGAAAAAATACACACAAAAACATTATCTGATGGCAGAAAGACTACATAGCATTTTACTACATCTTACATACCAGCAAGAATACTGCATATCACTTGAATCGTTTCAGAATCTTTCACAGTCCTGCCTCCAAGGGAACTGTTTGTTATTTCAGATACCTTTATTGGTTAGAGTTTCCTCTTGTTCTATCCTTTTTTCATGTTATTTTTCTCCTGCTCATACAGTAATTGCTCTCTCAAGCAGCTTTGAAAAGACCACTCTTGGCCTTGTCTCTCTGGTGGTGGCTGTATCTAGCTCTCCCCTCAGGTGGGTGGTGTGGAGCTGCAGCCATAGCCAACAAGTGATGGCATAATACTTTTCTTTTGCACTCTGTCTGGCCCAGTAATACTTTCATGCTCACCTCTGCCACTGAAAAGTCGGTTTAATGGTAAATGAAGCATATTTCTGTAACGCCACACATTAGCTGCATAGTTAATGTTGCAAAACTGCTTTCATCATACACCTGGAAGAAATCAGTGCTATTAACTTCTTATTTTCCCCAAGTATTAAATTTACGCAAGACAAAGTTATCGTGAAATTCCTCTTCAAAAGACTCTGTAATAAATGAATGGGAAAGTGCAGTTAAAAATTTCCCCATAACAACATTTTCACTGTTTACACAGGTCAATCTTAACCCACAGCGCAAATATGTAATTAACCACTGAAATACCTCACCCAGAATTAAGGAGATTTTTCTCTGTTTTCAGTTATTTTTTCAAGGTTTCACAGCAGAGTTTAGGGCTTGATATAAGAATTACTGAGTAACTCTCCACATGCCATAGTCAGCAGGAAGCAGATGAACCTCATCACTCTGCTTGGCCTTGAAATTTATGACTGTGTAACGGTTAAAAAAAATAATAACCTTTGTCTACTGCAACTTTTCCATTTTGTTCTGAGGAATTTATTATCGAGAATAAGGATTCTGAAACATTTAGTAGGGAGCAGACCACGAACAAGTACATAAATTTCTATACATGCACTTTCCCTCTCCATTATGAACCTGCTAGCCACTTCTTTCTTTTTCAGTCTCTCTGCCAAGTATAGTGAATGCTTTCAGCAACCAATACCATTAAAAAGCTGTTGTAAGTATTTTAGCTTCCCTTAAAACAACCTTGGAAGCTAGAAACAAGCAGAATACTAATCAGCATTCAATAAGCAACCACTCAATGGATTGCACATGAATGTTTCTCTGACTTCCACCAACTGCGGTCTAGAAGGTTCAAAAATATAAAACAGAAAAAGATCATATCTTCATTCTTTGGTGGTTTCAGAGATGCAAGTTACTTGATCCATATATGAAAACATCCATTTGTAGCGGCCAGCTGCTTTAATCTCTATTAGTAGTGAATTTAACCCACTACCACTGCTTTTCAGTGTCCTCTTAAAGTCATTTAAAGGAAGGGCCTAAATATACAGGAACATTAAATCAGGCAGTCTCATTTCCAAAGGGGAGAGTACCATTCATGAAGTCTGACCCTGGTCTGAAATAGTTCAGTTGCCATATCCCAGTGGCAAAGAAGTGGCGCTGAAATATGAGAAGAATCAAAGGAAAAAATCATTCTTTATAATCAGAAAATAAAAGAAGTAAAAAAAAGCCACACACACCAAGAGACAAAAAACAAAACAAACACACAAACAAACAAAACAAAACCAAAAAAAAAAACAAAAAAACAAGGCATGGCTTCCACCTGAGAAAATAATCCAACTAAAAAATATATGAAAAAAAAAAAGACGGGGTAAGAAAGAAAGTATTATTAGTATTACATCCTTGTGTTGTTAACACAACTATAATCCTGTGACACTACTTGTAGGCTATTTTCTGGGTTTGTACAACTTCACACTAGTTCTGGTGGAAGTCAAAGTAGACCAGATTCAGGGACAGGGAGGCATAGAAATGCAGTTTCCTGTAACTAATTGGAGGTGTGACTATTCTGAAGTTTATGCTAGAAATTGCATTGTGAATACGGCTCAGGAAGTCATTTTAGAAACAGCCATTAATAAAAATAGTTTGGGAAAATAAAACACAGCAATTTGATGTGAACCATATGCCGGCACTGGCCTGCACTGATGCTGCCAGCGGCAAATCCAAGGCCAAAGCTGCTGTACTGCATGAGGCTCTTCAGCACTCAGCATGGGGCTCTCACTCTGGTCTGAACAGTCAGTGCTTCATGGCTGCTGCATGGAAGAAAAACAGGCAATGAAGGGGAAGGATTTAAATACAAACTAGAGATATGCATGGGGGCAACAGGGAGCAATGCTGGCAGGGTGAGGTAGAGTGAGGGACACATCTCCAGGATGAGTGCAGTTGGTCCAGCCCCAGTCTTTCTACTAATGAACTAGTAACCCATTTGCAAGTAGACTTGGAAAGTGAAATATTTCAGCCTCAAGATTTATCCCTCAGCTTCAGCCAGTTTTCAGAGCAGTATAAATAATACCTGTGGGGAAAGATCCATCTTAGTGCATGTGGAGTCATAGAGTCATAGAATTATAGAGTGCTTTGGGTTGGAAGACACCTTTGAGATCATCATTCCAAACTCTTACTATAGGGAGGAACATCTCCCACCAGACCAGGTTGCTCAAAGCCCCATCCAGCCTGGTCTTGAATGCTTCCAAGTGTTTGCTTCCTTTCTAATGTTCCAGGGAGAGAGGACATCCCTCTTTGTAGTTTTTCTGTTTCTCTGCACATACAAAACATCATGAATGCTTGTAATCATTGGCAAGGTAGTGAGCTGTCGGGATGAAAATGGGATTTATAAGGGGTTTCTCTGAGAAAATCAGGATGGAGAAATTCTCCTCGGTCGTTGAAGCACTCAGTACGGTGCCACAGACTGAGTTTGGAGAATTAGGAAGAGGTTAAAAGGTCTAATTTGCATCATCCCAATAATCACTGATCTGGGAATCCAGTAGATAGTCATCCCAATTGCCTGATCAGGAAGACCCTTTGGCACACTGCGAGATGCTCTCTTTTGACTTATAGGCTATACCAGTGACATCCAGTTTGCCCCCCCATTTCACCTGTGTGATTTGGGTTTTTTCTGATTTCCCTTCCCTTCCCTTCCCTTCCCTTCCCTTCCCTTCCCTTCCCTTCCCTTCCCTTCCCTTCCCTTCCCTTCCCTTCCCTTCCCTTCCCTTCCCTTCCCTTCCCTTCCCTTCCCTTCCCTTCCCTTCCCTTCCCTTCCCTTCCCTTCCCTTCCCTTCCCTTCCCTTCCCTTCCCTTCCCTTCTTCATTCCTCATTTGAGAGGTTTACTCATTAAAATGAGACTTCTCTGAGAATATGGAAGTTGGTCCACAACCAAAAATAAGATGAACACATCTGAAAACTTCAGCCTATTTTTTCAGTGCTGTACGCAATTAAAATAGAAATCCAAATGACTTACTTTATTTCCCATTGAGAGCCTGCAACTAAACAGAGGCACAGTGAGCAAATTATGTGATTATTGCTTTTCCCAGAGAAATTGTTCTCTGTTAAGATGAGATATTAAAGTCAGGGCCTGCTGTGCAGAAAACAGGCTGAAGCAAGCCAAGCTTTTGGATGTTCTGCTGTGGTTTGTACTGTTTCCCAGCAATATTGTCATTGTTGCTGTGATTGCTTGCCGACAAAATGCTATACCTACCAATATTTTGTGGGGGAAAAATTTAGGAGTTTTATTAGGTAAAATAAGAAAAGTAATGTGGTAGTAAGAAATGAAACCCTTTGATCACTAGTTCATTGTATCTTCAAATTTTGTGACGATTTTATTGTTGGCAAAAACTGCCAAACTGGCACCACAGTCATTTCATTCTGGGCTCTCCAGAATAGTTCTGCACTCAGTGCCTGGGCTGATGAGAAGGGACTCACACTGCAAGAAAAGAGATAGAGAGAGACAGCTACCTTTGGTCTGGAAATGGAAATGGAAAGAACCATGCAAAGATGCACAGTGGCACAGCAATGCAATCTTGCACTCCCTCTGCAGCCCCCTAATGCAGCTGGTCGAGGGATGCTGAGAGAACATGAAATGGTGATCAAATGAGTGCACCTCATGCATAATTCAAGATTTGAAGCAAATCTTTGTACCAGACAAGATCACCCATTGAATTTCACTTCAATGGGCTCTTGCTGGCTTACACCAGGCAAGAACCATCTCTCTCCATATTGTCTGAATGGGAGCAGTACCAGTCTTTCTTATATTATTCTGAAACAATGCACCAGTCCTTCTTTTAGTGGCAAGTAGGCAATTTGGGCCACAAAGCCCAATCAATTCCTACTTTTTCTTCTAGGATTGTCAGCAGAGAAGCTAATTACCAACTCCTCTTCGAGGGCAGGTCCATTGTCAGCAGTGGACAAGGATGAGACCTCTATTCACTCACTGATATATTACATTCAAGGACTAACCAGGCTGATATTAGTCCTGACTTACAGAATCTCTTCAGTAGGGCTAGATCTGAACTAATGCCGGGGGGGGGGAGGGGGGTGAATGTTCTACATCTCACTAAAAAGACCCAGTATGTTTTATTTTCCTAGCTCCTTTTCTAAAGAGAGATTTATTCTGTACATGGTTTTATGCATCAAAGAAGGAAGAAAGAGATAAGAAACATTTTAAGATGTGGATTATAAAGAAATGTCATTATTTTATTACAGTGATTAAATGAAAAGTCCAGTTAAAATAACCTACCTAACTCTTGAAGACTTAGATAATTCAAGGTTTCAAATTCATGAGTATTATTTATTTTTTTCCCCTCTAATCATTCTCCCCTTAAATACTTAGATGAAAAAACCTGAGAAATAAATAGAGAAACAGAAGGACAGGGAGATACTTAAATAAATAAGAAAACAAATAAATAGATGTATTCAGTGGTCCTATGCTTTCTTCAGACCTTTGCACTTAAGAGTCACCAGTGCCAGCTGAAATGTAGATCCAAATTATCTCATTAGAGACACACAACATGGAGTACAGAGTGGAGAGAAGAAATCCTGCATACACATTGAAATGAGCATCCCCAGGCTGGTATGACAGAAGGAGGCACCATAGAGGAAAAGAAAAAAAAAAACAACATCACCTTCAGTCTATCTTCCTTCAGTAAAGCTGCATCAGGGAAAGAACAGTTCCCTTGAAATGAGCCAGTCTTGCCGTAACACTTTCAGATGGGGGCAACTGAGTGAAAAAAAAGAAACAGCTGAGCTGTTAGTTACCTGGATTTGCTTTATTTTATTTTTTTTCCCAGGCAAAGAAAATAAACATTTTCTTGCATTAGATCATGAAAACTATACATTTATCATCTGTTCTCTGCTTGCAACAAAATGTCATTTATCTTTCCCTTTGTGATCTGTTTAGGTTAATAAAGGATTTGGAATCTGTAAGACTACCTGCACTTTCATGTTGCTGTTGTCTTATTCTATTTTCATTAATGTGAATTCTTTAAAAGCTCCAGAGAGTAAAGGGCCAAATCTCCTGTTGGAGCATGCTCAGAGAGGTTAATGTAAATGTAGCACTATATAAAAGGCTGCCTCTGGTTGATACCAGCAGGGAATTGGTTCCACTCTACCTGCATGGCTCATTAAGCATAGTGCTGGTGTATAAGATCTGGGTGGAAGCTGCTCCAAAAGTTTCAGCAGACTTCAGAGATTTGGCAGTAACTTCAGCTGAGGGAAGAAAGAGAATTTTTTCCATGCTTATGAATGATGCTCCACTGGTGGCTCTGGGCTAAAGTCCTGAGTTTACCTGAGAATGTGCATGGTCTGATCCCTGATCAGGCAAGGACACGATTCTGCAGCCAAAGCACACTCAGCCCTCATGTGAAATTTTACGTGAAGGAACATTGCTTAATCTCCACATTCATTTTCCTTCATCCTCTTGCGTAAAGACAGGCAATGAGTTGAGTCATGGACGTGTTTCATTAAGATGTGACAAATGCGTGACAAGAGATGGACACAGAAAGACAAATTTGACCTCAACATTTTTTACATTATTCCAACCTGTCTCACAGACATCAAGTGGTGGCAGTGTATCACAGATAATAACCTGTGCCAATCAGAGCAGGCTGGAGGTCAGAGGTTTATCTGACCTCTTCTGGTTCTGGGCTGCACCAGACCCTGAGCCCTGCTTCTCAAAAACCCTTCAGGTTTCAAGGGTGTCATAGAAAGGGCTATCACTGTTTACAAAAGGCAGAAAATATCAATACACTATAGAGGATGGAATCCAAATATAATCACAAGTTGTCTCCAAAATATATTCCATTCAAAAGCTGGAAAGCATTCTGTCATGACTGCGATTCTGCTATTTCATGGATTAGAGTGAGATATGGGAGCTCAGAGATCCAAACTTGTATTCAGACCAATCTCTTCCATCTTAAATGTAATAGAATTATTATGATGATTTTCAGCAGAAATGGAACTTTTCTGGGGTATATGGAGGAGTACAAACCATTAAAAACAAGATCCAGTAAAAGAAATCTAGATTTGGAGCAGATTGAATTGTCATTTTTTGTGGCTTAACCCAGCAAACTGCTAAAAACCACAGTCATTTGCTCACTCAGCCCAAGCAGGATGAAGGAGAGAAGTAGAAACAAAACAGAACGCATGGGTCGAAATTAAAACATTTACTGAGACAGAAAGTAAAAATGGAAAAAAAAAATATATAGCATACATACATTATAACATATAACATGCATATATATACATACCATGATAATTCATATATATATATATATATGTATTTGCCACACAAGTTCTCACCTGCCGCTGTGACTGATGCCCAGCAACCCCCTGAACAGAGGATACCTCCAGCCTAGTCCTACAACTTGATGGTCTTCTTCATGATGTCACATGGTATTGAGCAACATAGTCCTAGCTCTGTTCCACCTTTAAGGCTGCCATGCCATAAAGGAGCAGCTCTTCCCCACAGAGAGGCCCAGACTGGCTCAGCACTGGGTGTGCTCCCATCCCTCAGCAACAATCACATAGGTGTGCTATTATCACCATGCCAGCTGAAATCAGGACACTGTTGCTTTTCAACTTGCATAATCACTTATTATGTTCACTGAACCTCCAAGTTTCTAGAAATAGCCGTCAATTTGATACAAGAAAATGAAGATTTCTAATCACAAAAATGTATATGCTTGATTCCACTAAGCCAACTCTTTTTCTGAATATAAAATTTTATCACTGCAACTTAAGAGGGGTGTTCAGGAGCCATTAGGAACATCATCTTCTTATCAGCTCAACATGTCCTCTTTAAGGTGGCTGCTAATTTGTGTCTCCCATAATTGTGATTATATTTGCCTGAAAAAAAAAAAACCTTGCCTTATAAAGCCCTCATTTAAAACAGCCAACATACTACACATGGTGGTACACTGTTCTGCACAAGCAACAACCTGGTAAATATGTAAGGAAATGCTTGCATGACAACTGGTTCTATCCACTCACATCTGATTCATTTCATAACAGAAATGCTTTAGGTTGAAATGTTTATAAGTGAACACCCTGGTAGCTTAAAGCTTGTCAGAGAGGGCGGTTGAATGCTGGAGAAATAGCCTAACTGAGCAGCATAGAAAACTTTACTCTTTTAAAAGAGGCACAATTGGTGGTTCTTGATATATCAGGTTGTGTCTTTGCATCCATTCTTCCTCCAGCTGAGGGGGACAGGCTCGATATTTCCCTCCTTCCATCTCAGGGCAAGAAGTGCAGAGATGGAATTATATGGCACAGTTGGAGCTGAGATCTCCTTGTCAAACAGCAGAACCATGAATGACTGTTCCCACAGTTAAGGAAACACCTCTAGCTTAGGTCTCTTCTCATGGGAGGCAAAATCATCATTGCTGCTACTCTTTATCTTCCAGATGTGAGGAGGTGTTTCCTGGATACCTTATGCTAATGACAGGATCAAATGTGTCATATCTTCTATATGATTTGAGACCGTGGGGTATATTGCTGCTGTTCCTCCAGAATGGTGGAGGATCTGCCAAATGGCATTGTGCAAATGAGATGGTGCCTCTCTAGGCCCTACTGGTAGGGAAAGCATGCCAAGGCAGTATCCCCAAGGGCCTCTCTTTGCATCCTTTATGGAGGCAGATCTCTGTGGAAATGGCAAGCACTGAATGCTACTGCAGTGCAGAGAGAGGGATCCTTCTGTCATGGAAGAGGCCATAGGAAAAAAATCTCTCTCTTTAGCAAGTAAATAACTAAGAGAAAAAGGCCACATTACAGCCTTCTGTCAGGACGTTCTTCTTGCCATTGTTTACAAACTGCAGGCATCTTTACTGCTAGTTTTCTCTTTAGAGATGATACCCAGGGACCTAAAAGTGTCAGACAAGATGTTTGCAAAATTTGCAGGCTGCTTCAGGACACTGATTTATATTCTATCCTGTCCTTTCCAAGAAATTGGTTCTTCTGAAAAGAATAAAGCTAAAGTTACCTCAACAACAACAAAAAATGTCATTGTCACTAAACCAAAAGGAATGTGACTGAAGCTCTATGCCAGTCCGGGAGCTTTTGATGTATCACAAGCTTCTGTGGAGAACTAACTACTTACTATTTCCCTCAAGCCACACAAAAATAGGTTACCACAAAAGAAGAAAAAGCAGATAAATTTATCATCACAAGTTCTGGTTAGAGTCACGCTTACATTTCATTTAACTAAAACTTTCTGCATATGATGCAAGGAAAAAATTGTATGACACTCAAAGAGAGCAAGACTTTCTGAGCTTTGAAGCCAGTATTCAAAGGAAATTACTGAGAAAAGAGCTTCTTGGGTACATCCATTGCCTGATTTTCTTCCTTGTAACCCCTGAGAATGAGGTACAGAGAGGGCAGCTTCAAAACCTTCCCCATTTCTATACTATGAATTTGTGAACCCATTTCTATATGATACAAATCTTGTGTCATATTCATAGGATTATAGAATCACAGAAAGAATTGATTTCAAAGGAACCTCAAAGCCCATCTAGTTCAACTCCCTGCCAAGGGGTGAGTACCCTCCACCAGCTCAGGCTGCTCCAGGTCCCATCTATGGACTTGGGCACCTCCAGAGATGGGACATCCACAACTTCTCTGGGCCTCACTACTCTGACTGTTACAAAAATTCATTCTAACACAAAATCTGAAGACCGTTTTTTAGAAGCCTTTTTGAAGGCTTTGTCAAAAATTTCCATAGATACCTCACTTCTTTCTGCACTCTTTTGGGCACATAGGAGAAGCCATTTGTGGCTCTCTGATTTGGTCTGTCTGCATCATATCAGAATTGCATTGAAGCCACTTTAACTCATAAAATTTTTTCTTAGTTTTCCTGAGATACCTTTCACTGATAGAACATCAAGATAAATGTATGACTCCCAGCAGCATCTCTCTTTCCCCTTTCACTGAAGGTAAGACCAGAGAAATCTTATATTTTTCTGAATATGCACATATATATACATTTAAGTGGAAAAAACACTTACTTTCAGAGAACTGGGATGTATTTGTCGCTGTCTGAAGCAGCAACAAAACAAGAAAAATCACTTTCAATAATATACTGGCCAGTCTTTAGTTTTAAAATATCTAACATCTTGAATTGTTGTTCAGGCAGCTCTACCTGGAGGAATTCAAACTCTGACTCAGCTTGATTTGCCCGATCCACCACTGTGCTTCTGTGGACTTTCTGTTAGTTGTGCCTGTCAAATCTGGAAATAAACCAAAAATACCGTGACTACTGCTCTCTCAGGTTACTGCCCACCAACTAACCAGCACAACTGTGCTAAAACCAACAGTGTGCCACCCAGAGACCCAAGACCCTCTCAAAAGAGCCCCCATTGAGGTCACTCCTTAACCTCCTACCATACCCATACACCCAGTGCCATTTGGATAGAATTAATTTGTGCAGTCTGGAAAGTGACAACATCTCTGGACTGTCTTCCCAGTCACAGAAAATAACTTTCCCCTTGGTCTTTTCTTAGGCTTGGCTGGACCAGTCCAAACTGCATCTAGAAGGAGGGGTATGGCTCACCTCAAGGTGCTGCCCAGTTCTTCTCCAGGGTCTTTAAATGCACTGTAGAGAGTGTTCACTTCAAAACTGGCCTCTTCCACTAACTTTACTGCCTTTTTAGTGAGATCCTTAAATCTGCTTGTCTTTTTATTTCCACTCGGGTCTGTGTTCATATGCATATATAGAGTCAGGTTTTTTATATAACGACATGTCTTTGATTATTTCTTTTTGCTTTTCTATTACAAAGGCCCTAATGTGTTGTGCTAAAGGTGGGTGGTTTTAAAAGAGGCTGGTTTCATTAGGTTTTTATTGTGTTTAAAATGTGGTCCCATTTATTGTGCTAAACACTTGGCAGCTTTTGTCATGCCATGTCTCATGAAGGCACTTGGAAATGAGCACATGCATAGAAAGCTGAATCAATTCCTCCCCTCTTCCCACCCCCTCGAGCAAGATATGCAGGAGATCATGAAAGCTTTGTTTCTTTAGCTGGCAGTTAATCCTTCCAAACTTGGCCCTCTTTCTGAAATTAACTCATCGAATAATGGACATGCTCCATTACAGTGATGAAGATAAAAACTCTGCCAGTGTCTGACTTAGTAAGAAAACCATTTTAGTTGCAGGCCAAAAGAACACACTTTAGCTGTGACACAGGATCTGTGTAACTGAGAGCCAAAACTCCCCTCCTGTTCGTTTCAATGTGTTGGGACTGTCCACATTTCTTTTTTCTGCTTAGGAAATGGGCCATGCTTTTCAGGTGGAAATATTTTTTTAAAAGGCAGAAAACTTCATGATAGATGTTGCTTTATCCATCTTTAGACACATATTTTTCATATCTATTGGTACTGTTCAAATCTTAACACAGTGTTAGCTCGTTCTTTGATTACAGATCCAAACAGTGATTCAGCTTTGTGTATGTGGAGTTCTCAGCTCAGTCAGTTCTCACTGACTTAACATGTACTGTGAGGGAAGGCACTTATCCCTTGATTTCAACCTGAAAGACAGTCAAGAATAGTACTTGTTTATGTCCTCCTGGTGATGCAAAGAAAAAATAACCAATACTTGTCAGGAAATGTTATCATCGATATGCTGCTGTGCTGAGGCACAAGTATACCACAAAATATCAAATTCAGACCGTGTTTTAAAAGAAAACAGACAAACAAAAACACCCACAAATCTCTTAATGATCAAGCGTGTCTTTTCTTGGTGGAAATGTAGATAATTTTTGGAGTCTCAAGGCAATGTTGTTCATCCAGAAGCACAGTTGTCTCAGACTTGACCCTTCAGACTTCTTTGAATCATGGCTAAGATAAAACTACTCCTCTTGACAGTCCAAGACATGAAAAAGTGGCCTTATAGCTACCTATACATGACCACTTTTCCAAGAAAGTCATGTATCTGGGCACTGACCTCTGGCCTGTGAGTTGCAGGCTCAAATAACCTGTTGCCCAGATGTTCTTTCTTCATGGACATAGAAAATTAAAACCCTTTAAAAGTTATAAGTTTGTGGATACAGTCCAAGTTGGCAGAGAGGGTAAAGGAAGATGCTGCTCATATTAGTCATTCATTGCTTCTGCCTCTGAACCCATAAGGGCTGGAAGCTGCAAGAACAGAAAATCTGATAGTGCCAGAGAAATAACAGGCAATGTATTGGAAGGACCCTACACACCAAGTCAGATAGAGCAGATATCTTACTAGGCATCTAGTGTCACAAAAGTGTCTTCTGGATTAGTTTTATCTGTTTTTATACACTTTAAGTCTATAAAGGAGGATTATCTCATTGAGTCTAACCTCTGGCATTATGCAGGCAATAAAAAATGTATTCAGTTACAGCTGCATGTAGTCCAATAATTTGTGTTTGAATAATGTAGTTCTTTCAGTAGAATAGACCTTGTTGGCCTTAAATATTCAGTACAGGGAGAGATCTCTTCTGAACAGACAACAAATTTACAACTTGGTCATTATACTGCATGGAAGAAGCGTTCGGCTGCATCTATTTCCCAGTGCACAACCTATGTCATATAGTTGGAAGTGTAGTGCCCACTACTGGTGGATCTCTCCCTATAGGAGATCTTCTGTCATAGTTTAATGATCAAGCCTGCATGAGCTAAGGTAGCAATAGAAAAGCGAGCCTTCATCCCCTCCCATCCCTACGACAACTCCCTCCATGCGCCAGTGCAAGCATTGAGCAACCACGCACCAAACAGGTTAAGGGAGATGATTAAAACTAATCAATTCAGTGCTTGGGTTTTTGTTGGCTGTGTTGCATGTCCTGGGAAGGAGTAAATGATGGGAGATGTGACAACTTCTTTCAACAGTGGTGTTGGTTTATACCAGTTTAAACTGGCATATCTGAACCTACTGTTTTGCATTACGTGGCTGTTTTTAATGGCTTCTGGTCTTTTTTGCAGTGCCTGAATGCAAAGAGAGTAAATCTCCAGAGAAAATGCTTCCCACGGCTCATAAAGTATTATACTGAAAAGTAATTCTATCAGATATAAAGGATTATTTATGACATTTGATGTACCAATTAATCCACATATAAAACATATTGTATCTTTTTATGGGGCAAAACTCAACTGTTTCATGTAAACAACAGAAATACAAAGCAAAATAGTAATCTGTAAACATACTGAAAATTCAGTTTCTTCATGTCATTTAAAAATTGAGTACAATCTTTTTCTTCCCTTCCACCTCCCCTACTCACTTGTGGATCTTATGCAGTAACACATTTTCAAATGTGTTAATAGCTACATTTCCATGATATTCATAATTCATGCCATGAAAATGGCCTCAAGAAATAAAAACTTCCTGCCTCATCAGATCCCCTTGAATAAAAAAGCTCCTAGGCTACCCGTTACTGAAAGTAGAGCTATTGCCTCCATTTTCTCTTGCAGACACAGCCCAAGGCAAAACAATACAAGTGTCAAACTCCATGTTCTTGTAGCATTAAAAAAGGCAAGGAAAGAAAGATGAACATAAGGTAAATTCTATTCTACTTCAACATCCAGAAGGGGGAGAAAATCAAAATGATAACCTACACTGCTGCACAGTAAAACAAAAAGTAACTCCCACCTTGTGTTTCCGTTCCTTTAATATTTTTAATTAGGTACAAACGTTTGGAGCCTGTTGACAGAGCAGTCCATGACATGCCCCTGCCACCCTCACACCGTAATCAACATCCCCATAGATCAGAAGAGGCAGCATTCATGCAGAATTCATACAGAAGTCTAAGATTTAGGCAGCTTTAAACTAGATATCTTTTTTCCTCCCACTACCAAGAAAAACAGATGCCAGTAAATGCCAGTTATTTCTCCCAGGTTATATACCTGCAAATCCAATCTTAGGAATTTAATTTAAATTATTAGGTATACGAGTTGATTTTTTTTTTTTTATTTAGCTCATTTTAGAGATCTAATTTTTTAGATGGCTGAAGTTAGGTGAAAATAATCCCGTTTTGTGAGCCTAATGAAAAGCTTAACTGTAAAGAAAAGCTTCATCCAGAATTCATCAATTTTACTGGAAAACATTTGATAGGTTTAGAATCAGGCTATTGCAGCAGATGGGATTTGTTTGTTTGTTTGCTTGTCTGTCTGCTTGCTTTTTAAAAAAGCAGAGGTTAAAATTTGATTTATTATCAGTTTTCAGTTGTAAATTTCATCAGGTTTTCGTGTTGGGAGTAAAATGGAATTTGCAACAAATAAATAATCATGGGTTTATAATCAGCTGCGCAGGACAGAAATTCTCAGTAAGATAAAACTGTTTCTGAAGATGGTGTTGTTATCATTTTATTTATTTTATTTTATTTTATTTTATTTTATTTTATTTTATTTTATTTTATTTTATTTTATTTTATTTTATTTTATTTTGTTTTGTTTTATTTTGTTTTATTTTATTTTATTTTATTTTATTTTATTTTATTTTATTTTATTTTATTTTATTTTACTTTATTTTATTTTATTTTATTTTATTGTCATTTAGTATTCACAACACCAAAGTGGATGGACTACTTTGGTTCCTTTTTGGTATGGATTTCATTTATATTTTGTACATGGATTTGCAGAAAAGAAATTACACATCAGGAACAGTGCCCTGCTGGAACATAGAATGATGCTTTGCAACTCTAAAACAGGAATCATAGGATAAACTTTAAAATCCTATGGTACTTTTTCTACTGAAAAAGTCATTGCCATCTTGAACATGCCAATCCTTAAATGAAGTGCCTAATCTATTCTGTTCTGGAAAGATCAGCTTGTGATCAAAATTGTCACGTCCTCTTCTTCTCTGAAATACTGATTTAAAGCAATTTCTATTTTGGTGTTGAGTTGGTGAATTTCAATTATCAACTATAAAGATCTTCAGGAACTTAGGAATGAAAATAATGTTATTTCAGTGTTTTGAGAGTTGTCAGTAGAAACATTATTCTGTGCTATATCAACCATCTGAATATGAGTTTTTTTTGGTTGAGAAATGTATTGTCCATTCTGTATTTACAAGTAAAGACTGATGTCATAGGGCATTAAAGAGGATCTGAATCCTGCCAGTGTCATGTCCCTTTCACCCACCATAACTCTGCTAATGCAAGCTGGCAGGAGTCAACTTCAGACACGACACTTCCCCTACTCTTAGATATCAGTGGGATCCCTGGTGCTCACTTTGCTGTTCCCTCCAGAGCCTCCATGCACCTTTTCTGCTGCACTGTGAGCACTCAGTGTTCCTTTCATGATAGTGGATGTGATGAGCTGTGACACCTATCATCTCAGTAAAGGGCCGTCTCAAACAATATCGGAAGATGTCACTTTGAGTCTGTCAGCTGGAAGAAAACTGGATGGCACTGATGTGAAGGACTATTTATATCAGCCCTGCATAACTTCAGCTCTCTGAAGTGCAAGCTAGTCTATGGAGCAGGATGAGGGCTAAAAAATTGTATCTGTTCTTAGTTCAGAATATTTTATCTTTTTAGTACTGCTCTATAATTGTACCTGATGCAGCTCTATGGCTGCTGGAACATGGAGTGATACTTTGTGAAGAAAAACCCTTCTACTCAGGAAAAAATGCAATCCGTTGTTCATTTGTAATATGCCATGGAGCCACCCCAATCTCTGGTCTTCCTGAGTCTATGGTAAAGAGGTTAAGCTGTTTAACACCTAATCGGATGACCTGACATGTGTCTGCTGCCCTGACTCTGTCTGCATCCTCTTTCCTTGCATGCTTCAGCTGTTCTTCATAGCACATTAGAGGCTTGCTGTCTTTATTAGTCACCAATAACACATTAATACATTCTTTTTCCTATTACCTCAGACACTAATTTGGTGGAATTGGATACTGACAGTACATTGATGTTGTTAAAGTTAATGATCCAGAGATTTACAAGAGAAGTCACATTAGAAGTCAAATTGATTGTAATAATTGTTTCACTGAACAGTGTCAATGTTAAGTACAGTATGTTGTGCCATGCCATCCAGGAAGGCCCTGTGGCTCTTACGGCAACTACAATGTTGTCAACATATACTCCTTACAAGACCATTCACACTGAAACATGTGTAGGTAAATGCAGCTCTAATAATGAATGCCTAAGATGTCCTAAGATACTGATGCACTCTGTTTCTACTCTCTGCACACTGTTTTGCCTTCAAGCATGTTTTGTACATCCTTCCAACTCCAAGTTAATCATTGTTTTCCTCATTCAATGATGAGCAGAAAACAAAGTTCAGTGATTGTTGCCTAATCTTGGCCCGAATTGTTAGACAATGCAGAATATCTCTTCTGTTCATTATACATCTCTGTTCAAATCACTAAATTTTGCACAGATGAAGGGATGTTTGGTAGTTTAGATGCTCCACAGATAGACTACTTTAAATTTTCAGTGTGATATAACTTATGAAACAGTTTTGCTATTAACATTGCATTCACCTTGACAGAGGAAGGCGGAAATTGCAGCTGAGATGCTGTGGGAATCTTGCAGAAGTGTCACTCTCAACCAAAACTGTTGCCCTTTTCACATTGTGGATCCTACTCCTTCACTTCTCTGTCCTGCTATACGTTTCTGCTCTTTCTCTCTTGCATTCCTCTTTTCTTTTTCTTTTTCTTTTTCTTTTTTTTTTCCTCTTTGCATTCAGTGAATTGATCTGGCTATTGAAATCACTGCTGAGTGCTGAAAGGTACCACAAACTCAGAAATGAAAAGTGTTTGCCGTGCAGGGCTCCTGTACAGTCATCTGCACACCCACAGGACTTGACTCACCCATTTCTACTATCATAGTTTCAACTCTGACTGCAGGGTACTCACAGCAATACTGACAACTGTGAGTAATGACTAGAGTTGAAGGTCAGGAAATTAACCTCTCATTCTTTTCACTGATGTTTTCTTCACAGGTTTTGTGTTGTTTCTTGATCTGTTTTTCTGCAATATCTCCAGATTTCAAACAAACAATAAATTTTCAAAGAAAGTTCCAATTATAGCAACAGCAGCAAACATTCCCTGGAAAGAGAAATACTCTAAGTAAAAATGTCTGTTTGCTTTGGCTCTGATAATACACACTAATCATATCAACTCTTCCTTCTTCCTTTCTCCCAGTCTTGTCTTGTCTTAACTTACATGCTCTATGTTTAATTGGAGGACTGAAATTGCAGGAGAGGACATAAAAAGTACAGAAGAATTTGTCCACAGGTGGGATTTGTGTGACTACATGCAGATACATGCAGTGTAAACATCTAGACTGGTTAACTTGGGCTCCTCTTATGAACAGTAGGAAAAATGAAAGCTCTTGGCATGACTCATCTCAATATAGAGTGGATGAGCTGATGCTTAAAAGCAAAGAAGGTGCTGGATACAGAGTCTGAATTTCTAGACACCTGCGGTGTGGGATATACAGCTTATTGCTATCATTATGTCAACTGGGGTGAAAAGTAAGGTATTTTGGAGCACAGACTCCTATTGTGATTCATCTGTAGTACAGGTCCTCTTTCATATCAAATCTATAGAAAACTGAGGTTGTACTGTTACTTCCTGAAAAGACCACAATGTAGCTCATGCTATGGCAGATTGTGTTTGTCAGTGCTGAAGGTCCACTGCTTCATCTTACATCAGGAAACCACACTGTAGGCACTGGGATTTAAGGAAATGGCCTACAGATTTTTATCTGTAAATAACATCATACGTAAGATGCCAAAAAGAAAAGTGATCATGTTCTGGATCTTAACATTGTTGATATAACACATCCACAACAAGCCAAACACTGCTTTTTACTATGTAAAGCATGATGTACAGCTTCCTTTCTACACCACTGCTTTGTTTGGTGTCTGTATAAGCTGGTATATTACTTCTAAGATGTATGTTAGTGGCATAATGTACTCTACAGCAGACCTGTCAAAATACAGTGTCAGCCTCTCATGTGTCACATAAAAGCTGTTTGATGTTCTCCTCACCTGAACTCCTACTTTGCATTGTAATTAGGAGAGATCTTGACTGGGTGAACTTGTTAGCTTTTTGCATGCAAAAGCCTAAGGACAGTTTAATTAAAGTAAGAGGAAACTTGAAAGCACAGTCAGTGAGAAATAATAATACAACTAAGAATAACCTGTTCAAAACCACTGCAAAAAAAGCCAAAGGGACGAGAAATTTCATGGATAAGGAACATTATGCACTGGGGGAATATAGCTACTCTTTTTTCAAGCATAGCACATAATCGTTATAATTATAAATCATCCTTCACTTCTTGCAATATGACAGTACTTGCAAAACAGAATCCCAAAATTAGTGACCAAAAAAAAACTGTCTGAAAAAGAGAAGCTTCTATTTATTTATTTATTTATTTATTTATTTGAAGGCAAAGTTCCTTAGTTGAATTCTAATAGAGAGGGAAGGGAATTTGCCAAGTCATAATATAAAAATAAAAGAAATAACCCACAAGTTTGTATCATTAACAACAAAAGCCAGCACCATAACATGTGCATACACACACACATACAAATAACCATTTAGTGGAAATAATCTACTCTAGATGACCCATACCCTTGTAGAAGGAAACACCAGAACTATCTTGAAAGAAAATGAAATAATTTTCAATTTTCCTTATTTTCATTTTTTCACGGAAAGTCAAAGTTATACCACGAATTGGAAAAGGTCATATCTGGAGCACTGTATCCAGATCTGAGGCCACCACTGCAGGAAGGACACAAAGCTGCTGGAGCAGGTCCAGAGGAGGCCACAAAAGTGGTCAGAGGGCTGGAAATTGTTCAGCCGGGAGGAGAGAAGGCTTTGGGGATAATTTATTGCAACCTTCCAGTGCTCGCAAGGGATTTAAAAGCAGGAGAGAAATCAATATGTTATAGATGTAGATAGTGATAGGACAAGGGGAGATGGTTATATGCTAAAAGAGGGGAGATTTTGATTAGATGTAAGGAGGAAATTTTTCACTAAGAGGTTGGTGAGGCATTGGCACTGATGCCCTGAGAGTATGGATGCAACCACATGTGGAGGTGTTCAAGACAAGGCTTGATGGATCTTTATGCTGCCTGATCTAGTATCTGATTTAGTTATGTGCATGGGTTTGGAATTAGGTGATCTTTGATGTTCCTTCCCAATCAAGCCATTCCATCATTCAGTGAATAATTCTATTATTCTGTGATACAGTTGTAGACAGTGACTTCCTGCCTAGCTCAGATGGAAACAAATTTGTGAACTGTTCTCTCTCCTTTACACACTCCTGAGCTGGTTACTCCAGCAATTCTTTCTATCCCACTCTTAGCTTCTCTATAGCCAATGATATGATTTGAATCATAAGCCTATGTTCTTCCATCTTTTCACTTTTCCAAGATAGTACAGTAAATCCATAACCTAATCCTTATTCAGAAGCTGCAATGACCTCATCATTCCCTGCCCGCTCAACTGCTTTAGACTGTAGTATAGAGTTTGACAGTTCTGGCTCTTTTCTGTGGTCTCACATCTCTTCTCAGAGCAAATATTTTTTCCTTTACAGCTCATTCTTGCACACCCTGAATGTTGCAGGAGTTAGATCTGTTTATTTGCAGACTTCAGCAGGTACAAGCTGAGGTGCTTATCTTCATCTGCTGTGTTCTGACTTGTTTATGACTAGTCTTGTTTTGCAAGTTCAGGATCCATTTTCTTTTTTTTTTTTTTTTTTTAATCTCCTCCGGGAGATTTTAGTTCTTAGTCTCTTTGCCTTCTTTTATTTGAAGGAAACATTGGAATATCACCTCACTGACAAGCAGTTTCAGTGGGCCCCAGAAACAAATGTATGCTTACATGAGTACTATGATAAAGGACTGCAGAGCCCTACCAGTATTCTAGATAAGTCTTTTTGGCACCTTTGGATCTTTGGCAAAAATTGACATTAATACTTCCTTACATTTCCCAGAGAAATTTTGCTATACCAAAGTTAAGCATGTATAACAGGTTGGTTTCTGCTTCTTTCCATGACTGCACAGGAAACCAGGTGCTAGAAACCCTGATAAGGATCTGGTCTGAATCACTCATCACTGTCTCTAGCTAAGTACTTATGTATGCATGTAAAACCACCTACAGCTATACACAGCCCACAGAGGCAGCGTGACAGAAGCTGTGGCAGGTCACAAGCACAATTCCATCTGTTCACAAGAAAGAGCCACTGAATACACTTGAAAATGAATATACATAAAAAAAAAGATGGTTGAAACTGGTTGGAGTTTGGTACTGAACACTTTTAGTTTTGCTTTAATAAATTCTAGTGTTTCAGATATGTGAAATTGTTGGAGCAAACATTTGAGCAGAACTGTATGGAGGTGATCCATAAGATGGTTACTTGATTCAGCAGTCTTATGTATCAAAAATACTACTGGACGGATATCTATGCTGAGAAGATGATATGGAGAATGAAACTACACAGAATAGCATGAATCAACATGACTTGCTACATCATTCCTTCCAAGGGATGTCTAGTAAGCTCTGTAATCTCTTTTTAGGTTAAAACCCATTTTCAGCATGAGTTCAATGCATGTTACTGAGTCTGCCATGTCACATGCAATGAAATGAGATACATAATACTGGCTTCACATTGAGAAATCCTGAACACTGAAAATATGAAAATAAACCAGCATATAAGATTCTAAACTAGAAGAAACTAAAGAAAACATGAAAATATATGGGAATTCTCAGCCAAACTGGCTTCTTTGTCATTTCTAAGGCACGTAAAAGATTTGACAATTATCTAACAGAAAACATATCCAGCTGTCGATGTACTACTCTGTTAGAGTTAACAATCATACAGATGAAGGCCAAGTCAGCTCTCAGAAATGCTGGAAACATCATGAAGTTTGAATAAAAAACATAATACCAGCACAGATGTAGTCAATTTCAGTATGAAGGCAACAGTTCTCTCAGGAATCGAAAACAAGAGTCTACAAAACCTGGTCAAATATGTACAGGGACATTAGAGGCCTGATTAGTGTGGGGAACACATGGGATAAAGCCACACAATAAACAAACAAAAGTGGTACAGAAAGTGAAAAGACCATCCATAAGATAAACAAGGATGAGGGTAAGGAGTCATTTCTTTCCAACTTATTCAAAGTATGCTAATACTCAGACATATGGGAAATAGAACTGCCAGACATTACCACCAGGATACTGTAAGGCAAGAAATGCCATACTTTAGAAACCCAAACATCCCAAACCATTTGACTACAATCTCAGTTAACTTGTGATGAGTTCAGTCATATCCCATCACCTCTCTATAACAGCCAACAGATCAAATTGCTAAGCTGTTCATTAAGAAGCTCACAGAAATCTTTAGCAGAAGCCTGATACAACACTCAGTGCTGGGTTGTAGGGATATTTCCATGCCTAAGGCTACATATCTTGTTAGGATCGAGTTATTTCCCCAGGACAAACCACACACTGTGAAGTAAGATAAATGTACTGAACAGACAAAAGCTTAACCTTCTTACAAGACAATTTCATCCAGCCTTCCAATTATTTTGTTTCCTCCCAATCCAAGGCAAAACCATGGAGAGAATGAACTTATGAAATGTAATTTCCCATAGGACATGAAGAACAGGACATAGAAACAATATCAGCTACCCAGGAGCTTAACATTACCAGAAAATATCACAATACAACTTGCTGTCACAAGAAGAGTTCTTACTTAACCACACTGTGAGGTGCACTGGACAAGGTTTTGATACTGAGGAAGGAGAAAACAACCCTCCAAACCTAGGAGAACTTGTTTTATGGGATATTATGATATTTTCCCAGTGTTGTCTTATAATACAATAGTCCAACAAAGAATAACTCTGAAATTAAGACTACAGTATGCTGTCTTCAGAAAATCACTTCTTAGTGGATTCAGATATTGGTTCCTCTTGGTTGCTTGATGCATTTCTGCCTTAGAAATTATTATCCTGGAGCAAAGTTAGCAGAAGGTTTATCTGATTCCTCCTGATAGACATAAACCAAGTTCATCTTCACTGTGGTATTGTAGATCAACTTCATCTTCAGTTAGTGTTTAAGTAAAGGTGACTTCCTGTACATTGAAGATTCTGAAGAAAGGATGTGCAATTACCACCACCAATGGGGAGAAATAGAAACCCTGGTATAGTAACAGGTTAAAATGTACTAATACCAGAACAAACTGCTATGCACACACAAAAAACATCCTATGCATTTGAAATACCATGAAAAATAAAGTGAACACAATGTTCACACAATCTTATGTCTATTTCATAGGACATGGAAAAACATGCTGTGACACCTACCTCCTCAGTAACTGGCTTTTTTATTACAGGGTGAGGATACGGCAAGTTATCTCTAGTTTCATCAGACCCATCAAAGACTGACCATCATATAGAACCTGAAAATGTACAACTAGAGCCCTATTCAATACAACTTCAACATTTATCTAGGTATGCATGTAGGGATGTATTATTTATCCCTTTGCACAACCCTTAGCTGTTGAAAATCCAAGGCAAGTTTAAAAAGCTTAAGGAAAAAGATGATTGAATTCCTAACATAGTGTAAGGAAAGCTATTAGTACACCTCTATTATGCCAAAATAAGGAGTGTGCACTGGGTAAATTAAAAGTTGTTTTTTAACATTTGCAAAGGTAAGGACATAACTATTTGCTTATACACAGAATCTTAAATAAGCATAAAATAATGTTCTGCCATTAGTATGATGTTATTAATATTTTAAATCTTTGCTATTGTGGTTATTGTGTCCTTTATGAAGGGATCTGTTGTGATAGAACAAGGGGAAATGGTTTCAAACTAGAGCAGGAGAGTTTTAGAGTGGATTTCTACAATCCCTGTTCGTTGCAGGGAGTTAGACTATATG
Source organism: Cyrtonyx montezumae (assembly GCF_038088225.1). Lineage (NCBI taxonomy): Eukaryota > Metazoa > Chordata > Aves > Galliformes > Odontophoridae > Cyrtonyx > Cyrtonyx montezumae. Next base: position 969,230 of record NW_027072047.1, read on the forward strand.
GATTTTAAGTGTCCCTTCCAGTTCAAATCATTTTATGATTCTACGAAACACTATACATATTTGTTCAGAAGTAGGAAACAATCCAATAATCTTAATGAAAAGGTTAAACCTCTGAATATATCTTCAAATAGAGTTAATATGCCAGTATTAACTTTGCTAATATGGGGTTGTATTTTTAAGTTGTCATCAAATATGTATATTTTTCATCTGTTTAAGCCTTTCCCTTTTCTTTCTATAATTTTATAGGTAAGAAAGCTAGAACTCTACCTTCCACAGTAACCTTCAACTCTTTTCAGCACTGACTTCTTTCCATTCTTTCATACTCCTTGTGAAATTTTCTCCAGAATCCCATTGCAAATGATTTTTGCATAAAAATTCATCATCAGGGAGGGAGGGAGGGAGGGAGGAAGCGAAGGGCAGTCTATACCACAGTTTGGCTCATCAAAACACATAGCTCAGAAATGTTAATTCTGCTCTGTTATATATACTTTGATGATGTTTGCATGCTAGAAAAACAAAAGAGCTTGGGAGATATTTGCTCTACAATAGTTTGCCATAGCTGTATTTATTTGGCATGGTACTGCTCATCTCCTTCACTAATACTGATGGGTAAGGGACCCTTGTTTTCCTAATTGTGACCTTGTGAAAAACAAGTGAGCTTAAAGGAGGATTGTTGATCAATAACTTTGGCACAAATGAACATCTGAAACAGAGATCCTTCAGTAATGAAAGCCTCAGACTCAGAACTTAACACATTGCACCTGTGTCATTGATTTTCATTCCTTTTTCTGGAATTTCTAAATCTAATTTTATGTTATTTATAACTTCAATGCAAATTAGAAAAAGCCTACCAATAACATTGCCAAGTATCTAATTTCTTCTTGTGTGTAAAGGAATGGAAATTAAGTTATAACTTCTAAAGTTAAGTTCAGCATGTACTTATCTAAAAAAAATATGAGCACTGACCCAATTAGACTGCTGCAAACAAGAGGAGTCCTATAATAAGTGTTTAGCTTTTTACTTTCTCTCCAGGTCAGAAGCTGGTAGTATATTTTTCTGTTTTGAGAGCTGGCCCTTGGTGAAGAAAGGAGAGGCAGCCTCATGCTCAGCTCACCAGGCTGATGTGTTATCTATCAAGATACTTTGCTACATTTTAAAGAATTATTATAGAATTATATAAGAATTATACAGTGACCAACATTGTGCATGAACTTAGTCAATGTTGCTTTGATATCCTCCATCTCATACTAGGCTGCAATGGGAAGCATGAAGCCAGTCTGTGCTATCTTTCATTGGATGCAGATTAAATATACATTCACAGACAATAATCACAGCTCAGCTAACCCAGAGAAGTTGGTTAAACTGTGGCAGCTGGCTTAAATATATGAGTCATTGAATTTAACCACAATAAGAATTTGCTGGTTTTACCACACGTTTCCCACATGATTCAATAAAAATTTGGCTTCCGTTTTTATGTTTCCAAAATGACTGAAAAATTGTTCATCTACAGTATGTTTTACTGTGTCTAAGGAGGTTCATATCCAAAATACATAGCATTTTATCTCAAAAGTTTTTCAAAATATGATTGAATGATAATGAATATATTGATAGTACATCTTCTTTCCAAATATACTATAGTTGATAAATACAGTGCTGGAGCATGGGGGAGCAACAGCCTCATTTACATCCCACAACTGAATGCTAATCTAAACTCATTTTCACAGTCTTTCCCTAAAAAATTAGCAACAGGGGTTTGGAGAAGGTTATGGTGCAGGCTCAAATTATCTATCTATCTATCTATCTATCTATCTATCTATCTATCTATCTATCTATCTATCTATCATCTATCTATCTATCTATCTATCTATCTATCTATCTATCTATCTCTTTGTTTGTTTGTTTGTTTGTTTGTTTGTTTGTTTGTTTGTTTGTTTGTTTGTGGGGCTAAACAACCCTTTACTTGCTTCATCAAAAAGGAAATTTAATTGTCTCAAAGTCATACATCTGTTTTGCAGGCTCAATGTTGAGCTTTCTTGCAAGGATGTTTAATAGGATGACTTGTGCAATGATGAAACTTGTAGTATCTTGTACAGCAAGTGAGAGCTTTTCTTGTCCATTTCTCCTGGAATTTTATGGGAAAAAATAATATGGTTGTTTTTAGGGATAACTTACATTAGAACTTTTTTATTAGTGAGCTTATTGCATTTCCACATACATGTTAGGAGATAGAAGGAAAGAGAAAGATTAATTATTTTGGTAGGAAATACATAATTCCATAGCTATATCTAAAGTGAGGGCAAGTTCAGCAAGTCAAAGGATTTTATCAAAGTCAATAAAGCTTGAGAAATGGGATCCCAGTATCAGGGCCCTGCAACAACAGAAATTGAACTAGAGGGTGATTATCCATCCCCTTCTTCCTTCTTCTCCCAAGGAAATGAAATCTTCAAGGCAGAAGGATTAAAGTGAAAACTAATGGTATAGAAATGGAAATTTCTTCCTCGGGACGATTTGCATATTTTCCACATACACTTTATCACATCCTGAGCTTTTGGCTTCCATGTTCAAGGCTTTGATGTGGGTCTGCAAGTGTCAGGGGCCAAAAAGGAACAGAGCTGAAGACACTTTGACTCCTCACAAGTGCATCAGACCAACAAAAATGACCATAATCATATTATAGCATGGTGACATTGAAATGGTCACAGTTAAATATGTGCAGCAAAGTCACTGAGTCTAAAATGTCATCAACTGCTTAAATAGTCACACTTTCTAGCTTCCAGCTTCCTTCACCTGAGGGAAAGGACCTACTATTTGTAGTTAGATATTTCCAACTGTGTCTCTAAGTTTTAACTAAATTATTAGTTCAGTGTAAATCATCAGAATGACTTTCAAAGTTTGAGATTATGTCAATAATATTTTGTAATATATGCACTCTTTTTGACAATAGCTATAGATGCAAAATTCACGTCTGAAGCTGTATGATGTAGCCAGTCCTAAAATAATCTATTTCATTCCTTTCCAATACTAATATTATAGTAAAGTGATTTATTTCTTTGTAACATTATATATTGTATATTATCATGTTGTTATTTATATTATAAGGCAATGTCCAGTCATATTTCTTTTTCTATCTTTCTCTAATACACTTAAAAATATTCAGATTAATAAAACTAGGACCAGCAAAATCACAGAATTAGAAAATACTACTAGTGAAACATCTAATCTCAAGTGGGATATTAAGATATTTTGCCACATTCTTCCCACTGTATTATCTTCTTCAGTGTATCTCATAGATATAGTCTGAAATGGATCAGAATCTACAACCAAATACATTAGTTCATACACCCCATTGGACACCCAGCACTGACTCGTGACTGTGACACAGATTAATCTGTTCTGAGACTGCTGAGACTTCACCCATCTATAAAGCAAGAATGGAAAGAGTCAGTAGATGAGAACAAAACAAACAAACAAACAAAAGAAAACAAAAAATCCTCACAAAACTAATATGCAGGGTAAGTGTTATGCTTGGATTATGCTAGATAATACTATACCAATTATATTTAACTGCATTCAGTTCTAAACAAATGCACTTGGAAAAGTTTTTCCCAGGTGTCTTTATCTAACCTGACCTCTCACAAATAAGAAAGGAATTTTGAACTGACTTAAGTCTCACACTGGATTTTTTGTCATGCACTATATAGAACAGTAAAGGATGCAAAAAGCCGTATCAGTTCTCAAGGCAGAGGTCTCATTGTCATACTAGTGGTGACTTTCCCCTTCGCTCTGTGCATTTTAATAAAGTAAATGATTTTTATGTTTTTACATTTTACTTCCCAAGTGCTGTACCTTTTCTGTACTAAAACATTCTAAGAAATTACTCAGATTTATTTTTAATTAGAGTAGTTCAGATTCACATTTGAGACATAACAGTGTCCTCTCCAACTCTGTGTACAACTTCAGTGTGTTATCTTAGGTGAGGAAATGACATGGCTCTCTCTCTTGTATCATACTCCCATCAAGTGTTTGGAAAGCAACACAAAATTATTAGGATCATCTTAATTTCAAAATGAATTTGTCTAAGAAAATTTTAGGTCATCTTGCACAAAGTACAATAGAAAAAGTTATTTTCTGTTAGCTGAAAAAAAGAATATGCAATCATTTAATGGTTATTTGGAATGAACATTTAGGCATACAGTTTCCTTTTTTTTTAATTTTCAGTTGGGATTCTTTGCTTATTTTATAATTTGAAGAAAGTGGTAGGCAGCCAATGTAGGAAGTTAATTTTTCACATGGGGCAGTTTTATTGTACAGTGCTTTGCACAGGAGACTACTCCATACATCACCTGAAACTGGAAAAGCCTTGACAGAAAAGTTCCCAGACTTGCAATACACTTCCACGTCTGTTATGCATTTGCAAATCAAGCTCAGCAAAACACTGCAAATTTAAGCACCTGCACAGTCAAGTAGCAGATAAAAATGTTTAGCTAAAAGATTTACAAATCTCAAATTTCAGGACACAAGATGAGCTTCTTAGGAGAGAGATATGAATCATATCTATGAAAACGAACTATCAGACACTGTAATCATTGTTCCTTGTAGAAAAAATCTTCTTAATTAGAGGCAGATGTTGAAAATTTTGAGTTACATGAAAACATCATAAGCCAAGTCTCCTAAAGAAAATAATAGGTTATTTGTTGGACTCTGTCTTTAGAAATAAAAAAACTATAGAATTAATAAAATTACACAGAAAACCTGTATTTCTTTCCTGTATTCAGAATTTTTGTTGCTTTAAGCTAGGCTGAAATAGAAGTCAAGATTGAGTGTAACTTTGGGATAAATGGGAATCCTCTTCTGGAAACATTAGTTTCATAGCTAACAGAAAAACTGAAATGGACACACACAGAAAGCAGTTAATTCACATTAAATTCATGCCAGACAAAAATAAATACATATTTTTGTTTCTATAGATCTCTCCCATACGGTCTTTGCAGACCTGGTCACTTCAGTTTGAAGGTGATAAAGTGCTGCAGTCCTGTTGCAGTTTCTTTGGAAGAGATTGTTCAGGTGTCTCCATCCTTCCCCTTACCTTACACTTTATTCACTTCTCTTTTCCCCAAGGAAATAAACACTTTATTTTTAATGTTCTTTAGATCTATTTGACAAAGTATCAGGTACCTCCTTCTACAGTACTCTTGAGATAATGTGTAAGACATACTGTGATGTCATCTCTTTGCAGCATGACATCCTAACGTGCCAGAATCTTTGAAACTACAAACTAATGCAAACATCATGTCTTATCCCATGAGGCAGTGTTTAAACCTATTTTACAACACTGAGAAGTTCATGCACTGCATTTCTTCACTCTGAAAAATAATGTTTTCTTCTGCACCTGCATTAAAGAGCAGCAATCCCTCTTTCCTGCTCCTCTACATCAGCAGATGTACAGCTGTCCTCAGATTTCATATATAAATGACTACCACGGGTGATTGCACTCTTCTGCCTTTCACATTTTAAGGGAAGTCCTTTCCGAAGTTATATATTTTATGCATATGTAACACAGAGGGATATATTTATTCTGGTGTGGGATCAGATTCCTTCCATTCATTTTATGTCAGCTGGATGTGGTTGCACTCACAGCAAATTCAGATAAGTTTCAGGGAAAAATGCTACTTTTGTAATGCTAATTTGTGCAATAGGCTAGTGAAAGAATAGTCCATTAGGAAAAAAAAAGAAAGAAAAAGAAAGAGAAAAAGAAAGAGAAAAAGAAAGAGAAAAAGAAAGAGAAAAAGAAAGAAAAAGAAAAAGAAAAAGAAAAAGAAAAAGAAAAAAGAAAAAGAAAAAGAAAAAGAAAAAGAAAAAGAAAAAGAAAAAGAAAAAGAAAAAGAAAAAGAAAAAGAAAAAGAAAAAGAAAAAGAAAAAGAAAAAGAAAAAGAAAAAGAAAAAGAAAAAGAAAAAGAAAAAGAAAAAGAAAAAGAAAAAGAAAAAGAAAAAGAAAAGGAAAAAGAAAAGGAAAAAGAAAAAATGGACTGCTCAGGGAAGTGATAGGATTACCAAACCTGGAGATGTTCAAGAAGCATGTAGGGACGTGGTTTAGTGCACAACCTTGATGGTAGGTGGATGGCTGGACTTCCCTTATAAAGATGGAAGATACAGTTGATCTCCAATCAATTCCAACCTTAATGATTCCGTGATTTTATGAAACAATTCAGGAGTGTTGCCGATCTTTACAGACCCGGTAGATATTTAACAGCTGCTTTCCATCCCAGGAAATGAGATGTATCTTTCTGAAAAATTTGCTTCATGGTCTAGTAAAACCTAATATGAGAGACTCAAAACCATTGGACGGTCCATTTCAACTTGCTCAAGTTAAAATAAAGGTGATTCCACCTCCAACTTCTACTGGCCTTGTGAATACACATGTGCCAATAATCATTTTTTTGTAGTTGGGTTGTGAAAATATCTATTTAACCAGTTCTTTTCTCTACCCTAGGAAATAATTCTGTTCTTGCTGAAGTCTGATTGTTATCCATGTGTTATCTTCACATCATCCATGATTAAACTATTTATTAATCCTAGTTCAAGGAATCTGGGAAAATAAATGCTTTAGATGGCTGCTCTAGGGAGGAGGATCTTCAGAAGGGCCTCTAGGAAGGTGTGAGATAGGGATGAAGAATTGTTTTAATGCTGGAAAAAAATGATTAATTTAGAGATCAAATTAAATGTTCCTCATTGAATGCTGGAGATGCATCCTGGAAAATTAGTGATAATTACTGAACAATTTTTAGCCTGGCTTCTTCAGGAAATGAGGCTTGGATGATCATTCTGTCTGTCAGTCTCGCTTAATAACTACTGGATCCATTCATCAGCTACAAATCTGACAGGGGAACGATGCTGTCAGAGCTACCTTGTCCTCACCACATTCTTGATGAGGTGGCTGTGAGATGGAAGAAGCCCGATAAATACTCCTACAAAGAGAAAGGTTTTAACAGATTAAATATTGAACCTTGAGAATTATTAAATAATGAAAAAAAAAAGGAGAGGAAAAAAAAATCAAATAAGCATAGGAAACAGAAATATTTTACCCCACATCAAATTGGTTTCTTTCTCAATCCTAGACGATTGTCAGAACTGACTGGTGTCTAGCAAGGGGTGCATTTAGTATTCAGCATTATTTAATCCAGTGTGAAGTAGAAAAGTACTTTGGAACCTGAAATTTAGCAGTCCTGATTCTCAAATTATTCCTCATTCTACTTAAACTGTGTGATATTTTCACAGATATATTACATGCTTCTTGTCACTGACACACAAGTAGGGAACTGTGTATCTTAGCTATGTTTTCATTAATTCCATTGTACTTTCATAAATTAATGCAAACTATGAATGGAAGAACATCTGTTCTGACAGGTTTTAAAATTTATATTTCCCAACCAAATAAAGCATCCTTTACTATCTCTGGGTGGTAGGAGGCAAATTATTGCTTTAATTTAATGATAGGTTCCAGCACTTTCTATTGGCTGATGTTTTCTAGCAGGATACCTGGTATTGTCCTGGTTGTTACATGCTATACTCACTAAACAGAGGGATCATTAGGGATCATCAGTGAGCAAGTGGGTAAAACCAGAATCATGGAAAGTTGCTCCATTGATTAATGTCCTTCATGTGTAATTGTTGAAACAACCATTAATTATGTAAAAGTCATGTTTTTCATGAGTTTCTATTTTACATATTCCCAGAGCAGGTATGATAAGCTTTCTCCACATGGAAGTGCAAAGCATCTCTCATTTCAATTTTTGAGAGCTCAGTGCAAACTCACTCCTTCATCATTTTCCAAATGCTTCTGACGGGTTCTAGGCAAAGGAGAAAAAACATGAGGGCTTTCCAGTTAATTTATTTTCTCCAATTTGCTATGATCTGGAATATCACTATACTGAGCAAACTCAGAGGTTGCTTTTTCAAGAAAAGAAATAAGCAATCTCCCTTACTCTGTATGTATGTCTATGTTGTTATTACCTCTCACTCTGTGCATACACACGTGTGTGTGTCTGCATGTGATTCAGTATTCACATTCCCTAGAAGCATCTGAAAAATACAGGATGCTTCAGGTATTCGTATGTGCTTCACACATAGTTCATTGAAAATGACTTTAGACATGGGGTCTTCTCTCTCTAAAGCACTCCATGAGAAATCTTTCCTGCTACTGATTTATCAGACAAACACGCACGGGATGAATTAATCCGGGAGTGAGTTAAGGAGTTTTGTGTCATGTAATTTTCAAAAAGTAAAAAGAAAGAACTCACTGTACTTTTACTTTTGACTCAAGTATTCACAGGAGCAATGATCCAGGCTGGGCTGAGACTCACCGAGACACTGTTCTGATCTTATACACAGACAGCCATAGACTCATAGAATTTCCAAGCTTAGAAAAAACCTCCAAGATCATCCAGTCCAACCATCTACCTATCATCAATATTTCCCAGGAAGTCATGTCCATCAGTACATCTAAACATTTCTTGGGACCTCCAGGATCAGCATCCATGGTCCTATATGATCATCCCAGAACCTGCGGAATGATTCACTGCAGTTAGCTTTCTAAAATTATGTGTGCTATGACTCCAAGATATGTGCAAAAGATTACACTAGGTGCCAATTTCTGTATCTGCAGTAACAATTTCTTTGAATTATTTTATTTATATCCAATTGTCTATATATAACGATTATTAATTGGCATGAGCACATCAACAACCATTTCCCAAGCCATTGTGTCACCTCAGACCAACCAGTTATCTCACCTTCATAAAAACAAGCTGGGTACCTCCATGAACATGTAATATGATTTGAGGTGATAGGTGAATAATGAGACTGGATAATCTCAGAGGTCTTTTCCAACTTTGATGATTCTATTGTTCTATGAGGTACTTCCCTGCTGTCCAGTTACAGATAAAGGACAAGATAGGACCTCTTCCTCCATCTTTTTTCTAAGGAGCTCTTCCTCTCTATTATAGTATTAAATATTAAAGGGGGGGGGGAAAAAAAAGCAGAGAAATCAATACTAACATTTGCAATATATTTACCTCTTATTCAAGCTACATTTCTGAAAATATCATTCTGTTTTGGCAGCAAATGGGGAAAATTTCTCAGTAATCTTATTCTCTAATATCTCCCAAATTAATCCTACTTACAAGAGCCAGACAGGAACAGGGACAGCTTTGTTTTAGGTATTGAGATTCTTTGTACAAGGGCTAGCCAAATATTTCCTCTGCCATTTCTATGTCTAGACCAAAAGATACTTATGTAACAAGAGGAAGTATTTGTGGTAAATTCAAGTCAATCTTTCAAGTCCTTTAAAGTCTTAATAGCAAGGTTGCCAACATCAGCTAGTGAAGTATCACCTTACACCTGACATCTAATAAATAAGAAGAGTCTTGATTCTCTGATGGCGTGGTCTCCTGGGAACTTAAGCCTAGGCACATAGCAACATTTTTCTTAAAGGAAGCAAAATGACATCAGACCTTCCAAGGTGACCTAGTCCATCTCTTCCTACGTAACTATCAATTAGCTGCCGAAATGTCCACACGTGGGAAAGTTTCTTTTTGATCTGCATTTCCACTGACTTCATGTGCAACAAGCTAAACAAAAGACCACGTCATAGCATTTCTGATTTGCACTAGTGGTCTCAGCAGCAACACAGATTAGAGCAGAAGATACCTGAGAAAACTGAATAGCTGTGTGCTTTTTGACTCAGAAAGTCTTGAGGGGAGAGGAAAATGCAAAAGAGTGAAAGATATGCATGACCTGTTGCATGTTTTACTTTTGCTGCTGAAAGTATACTCCACTCACAAGGAGATCATGTGACTATTTTTAAACAACAGACAAAAAAAAATGGATTAAAAATATATCAGAATTCCTAGAAATTGACGAATTTTTAAGGAACGGGAGGACAGTGGTGTGGATCCTCCCGCTGCCAAGGGAGGGGCTGCATTAAGGATGGCCTGAACCTGGAGTTGCTTCTCAAAGCTAAATGTGAAAAAAAGGTAGACCTTCCTGCTCTCTGAGGAGTGTAACAGCAAAAATCTCTCCACATGCAGGAGCTATTCTAAAGGGAGTAAATAAGCATCTTCTGCAGCATACATGATGTAAACAGCAGCTCCAAAGGAAACATAACCTCCACTTCAGTGCTCTCTCAGCTGTTTATTTCCATTGCCTACTGATCTGAATGATCTCACTTGAAGTGAGAAGGCAGCTGCATTCCTGTTTTCCTTAGGAGCCTCTGTAGTTACTGGATGCGGGAACAGAATGGCAAATAGGAAGAAATATATTTGTTCTAACTTTCTGCATGGTGCTTGTACGGATTTCCTCACTGCAGTCTCTTGCTCTAATTGATAGTTCTTCTCCAGCTTAACGAAGATAGCCACATCTTTCTTCTTTTACAGGCAGAAAATGTAGGCAGAAGGAAGAAAAACGATATAGTAGCATCCACATAACAAGTACCTGTGATGTGGCAAGGTGCCGAATGCAAGTCCCCAGAGCCCTCTGCTATAAACTCTCCATCTTTCCTTGGAGTCAAGAATAATACACTAGTCCCTGAAGTCAAAGCTGCTAAAATAGTCAATAAGAATTCTGCTGGAGGCTGAGCAGAAAGGAAAACACTGCTAGCGCCAGACTCCTGGCCTCGCAGTAGAGAGAGGCACCACCTAGATTCACCACATTGTGAACTGAGAGCTTTAAATCTGAAAAAAAGTCTTTGATTAAAGATGGCGAGTTGTTTCTCTTAAAGCAGGGGAAGTCAGATTTGGTGAGAAAATGAAAAACAGAATCCTCTGTGTTTTAGCAAAGCCTGTTTAAAACCACCATACACATTTAATTTCTGTCAGTGTCTCATAAAGTGACAATATTAGTATTGATGCTTCACATGGAAAATGAATCTATAAATTCATAATGCATTCAGTTGAAGATTAAAACAATAAAAAAGAAGGAATCTTTTTGTAGGTGGCAGTGTTTTACACTCAATATACTGATAATATTTTTGCTTCTTATTTTCAGTAGAAAAATCATAGAGAAACTCTGAAATGTTCACTCATATGTGGCTCCTAGAAAAGCAGATTGTTTTCCTATTGCAATGATAGGCATCGTATCATTAAAGCTTATATTTCAGCAATGAATTTTGGTGCTGGGAGTGGAATTGCAGAGTGAGGAGAGCCACCACAAAGCTGCTGAAAGCCAGTGATCCACCAATGTTATGTCCACATGTTTAGACTACTTTCTGGTTGTGAGTGTTGTCTTAAGCTCTTTGAATATAGCAAGCTATGTAGATCAAACCTTACTGCAGCAAGAGTAGAGTAAATTGTTTAATACAGACTACTTCATATAGCAGTACTTCTACAGAAAGAAAGTCAGGCAGAGAGATGCATGGAACACTTCTCTTGCAGGGCAGTGATTTGGAGATGATCCCTTGCTGAAGGACTCTGTTGCTGGGAGGCAAAGGGAGGTATTTAATGTCTCTGGCCCTGTCTGCTAATCCCACAATGAACATTGTTCTACTTTTTTTTTTTTTTTTTACAGAATAAAGGAATCCATCTCACAGGAGACATAGGAGTGTCAGCGCCTTACTTTTCTTCTGCTTTGGATCTGACTCTCTGCCTGCTCCTAGACTGAAGAACTGAAAAATCTGTGCTTTTCTCTGCTGCCTGCACCCTTGTCCCCAAGGTCTCTCATGGCATTACATTCAGCCAATACAAATGAACATGAAATAAACAGATGTCTACATTTTGTTTCTTGTCCCTGGCACTGACTGGCCTCAGTGAGTGGAGGTACTGAGCCCAAGCTTCTAACCCAAGTCTCAGTGTGACCCTTCTCCCTTGTCTTTCTCTAGTCCATCCAACACAACGTTTACTGCAGCAGCCACAGACGTGGCTCTGGTGGTTTGAACGAGGTTATGATCACAACAGCCAGCAGTTCAGAGAATTCAGATCATGTATGTAGAAATCCTAAAGGACCATTAATCTATCACAATAATTGAAAAACTGCCCCCAAACCTGTTATCACCAGAGAGACTTTTTGCACTCTGCAGAGTATCTTACATCATATCATGGATCAACATCCTTGACTTCTTCCAGCCTTGTTAGATCATGTATGAAAGGAGCTATGTGAGAGCTACAACCTGCAGATGGCGAAGACTGGACTCTTGATGATGAATTAGATAAATTCAGATATTGAAGACGTTGCACTTATGGTAAAAACAAATAGGATCAGGGATCCCAGGAAGCATTTGAGTCTTCACATAGACATAGATCTAAAATTCCCAATGTCTGAAAGAGGCCTAAGGAATTCTATCTAGACATGGGCTCAGGCAGGAATGATTCCTTCTCTTTATACTCCAGCAGACTATTTCTGTTTTCATTTTTCACAGTGTGTGAATGCAGCCACCAGTATAACAGACTGTCTGTCCCAAGATCTCTAACAGCAACTTTCAGCATTTTTCAAAAATAGCACAACCTTCTTCTCTTCCATCAGTTAGGACAGATGGCAGAAAGATCTTGTCCACACTTTTTTCTTTCCTGTGGCATGGACAGCATCAGACCCAGAAATGCATCTTAACTGGCACATCACTTGCTGATAAAGCTCATAGGGATGATAGTATTTCAGTGAACACAATCAGGATCTCTTAGAGATTTCTGCTGCAATACCTACTGCAATACATACTTCTTGTTATGTCTGTTTTGTGTGTTTTTTTATTTTTCTCCCAGAGTTAATGACCTGGATATTTAGTTTACGTGAAATACATGATGAATATCTCCTTTGCATACAACATTATGAGAGGATTGATCCTTTTGTTCACTTGGATACAAGAATCTGAAATTGCATTTCATCTTGAATTCAACTTTTTTGTTTCTGTCTTGCGATGTCAGTCACATCTGCTGTTGGCCAAATTTTTCACAAGGGGAATAAAGTTCAGGTTTATTTGAGGTGTCAATCAGAAGTGACAGGTCTCCTTTTGGTGTCAATCACTTTCAGGGTAGATGAGGTCAAAAGCTCTGCAACACCAGAAATAAACCAGATGAAAGTCAGATTTACCAACTTCTGAGATTCCCCAATGGGATAATTCTGTCTTCAGGTTCATGGTCAGTTTTGAAGGATTCCTTAGCTTTTTTTTCTGGTCTTCTAAACAATCTGCATTGTGACATCATTTATTTTTCCTGTCCCTCTTTCTAATATTCTAAACCTAAGAATATCAGTCCATTGTGTGAATTAATCTTTAGGGTATGTGCAATGCTGTCATACCCTAAAAAGAGTAGACCTGCAGAGATTTGAAAGCCTGCTCCTGCTGGAAGCATTTCTGTTGGAGAAGTTCCTTCTTTTACAATGTCTGTGTCTATTTGTGTAATTAGAGGATCAGATATGCATGACAGGCCTATGATTTTTCCTCTCAGCAGATAGTTTGTCACTGTAGATACTGTACACTTCACCATGTCTGCAGCTGTAATAGAGATGTCACTCACCATACCTTTCCCACAGAAATGACAAACTACTGGCCATGCCTCTTCGAAGTCAGTAGGTACTCAAAGCTGACAGCAAGATATAAGACAAATGCTAAAGGATTTTCCTGGTTCCTTCTTTGCATTGTACAGAATCTAAACTAGGAAAATATCAGGCTGGCTTGTATATTTTTACCTTGCCCTGACAATATATTTGCTTGAACTGTAGCCATGAATTTGTAGTGTCCGTATTTTATCACCAATTCCCCCATATGGTGATGAGCAAATTACCATTGTTTTAGAATAGAAAGGCATATTTTTTAAGACAAATCTGAGAGAAAAATAATATGGATATTAAATGAATAGTATATTCTGTTTCTCGGTATTTCTTTCACTGAAGAATGATTCCTTACTTTAAACACATTCAGTTTGAAGTTATGCACAAATCTCTTGTATCTGCTTGTTTTTCTGTACTGTCCAATTTTTATGTTGTTAATTTAGTCTTTCCTAGGTGATAATCTTTTTACCACATTCTGATACTTCACATCCATGAAAAATCAAATTGTAGCTCATCTTTTAGTAGAAGACACTGCTAGCATGCTATAAGTTTATAGAATGTTCAAGCCTAGCAAACTCTCAGTACTGGAAGTCTTAGCCAGAGCACATGTACCCACTGAACCATTTGCAGACTCACATTGACCACTGATCAGTTTTATGCTGACAGTTTGCAGAACCTTGTCCTTTGTGAGGATCTGTAATACAAGATAGGATATTCCTGTTTCCAGCATATGTGGTTCAGCCATAGTGAGATATATCTGCATTCTTCCCCTCACATAGGGCTATTATTTCTAGTACATACAGTCTTTTAGTGGTTTCAGAGTCATACTACTTGGTTATATTCACACAGTAGTGAACTCAGCCATCATAGGTTCATAGGTTCATAAGGTTGGAAAGGGCCTACAAGATCATCTAGTCCAACCATCCTCCTATCACTATCCCTACCCAACTACTAAATCAAATCCCTTAGCACCTCATCTAAATGCTTCTTGAGCAGCACTAGGGATGGTGCCTCAACCACCTCCCTAGGCAGGACATTCCAGTGCCTGACCACTCTTTCAGAGAAAAAATGTTTCCTCAGGTCTAATCTAAATCTTCCCCGGCGCAACTTGTGGCCATTCCCTCTCGTTCTGTCATTATTTATCAGGGAGAAGAGGCCCACCCCCTCCTCACCACAACCCCCCTTCAGGAAGTGGTAGAGTGCAATAAGGTCTCCTCTGAGCCTCCTCTTCTCCAGGCTAAACAGTCCCACCTCCCTAGAGCAACTCTGTCAACAGCGCCATCTCCCCACACTGTCCCTCTTCTTCCTTCCCCTTAATGATTTCAGCCTCACCTGATCACTGAAGAAAATCCAAGTCCAGCTGTTAACGGTTGCTCACCATCAGGAAGATTCACATTTGCCTCCAGTTATTTTTATGATTATTGGTTTACCAATTTCCCCCAGGTACTTTGTTAAGATTTCAGTCTAGGGTTTCCTTAGTATGTTCTTTCTGTTGTGAAATTTCAATACAAATTGCAAATTGTGATTTTTTTGTATTCAGGCCATAATTCTCTCTTTGAACCTCTGCATTCAGGAGCAGTTGTTACAGGTACAGTAAGATACTATAAGTATCAACAAAATAAAAGGAAAGAAATGTTATGTTCAAATAAAGAGACTATAACTAGGGAAATCTACCTAGATTTTTGTTTCAACTCTTCCACCTTTTAAGTTTTGAGGTCTGCCTCTATGTATTTTTAGTAGCAGCTATTGGAGCTCCAAGCACTTACATCAACCTGGTGACCCATGAATCCTTTAAAAATACTTTATAAATTCAGATGGACATTCAGGTATAACAGCAGAGTTCTCAGAAAAAAAAATAGAAGCATGGTCAGGATGGTGTCATAGCCCACCGGCAGTGGTTTGGAGAACTATCACTGAATGATTTAGAAAGCAGTAGACCGTGCTCCCATATCTCATTCATCCTGCAGTGAAAAGGATTTTTGTTTTGAAATCACAAGAGACTGGACAGTAAGGCATGCCCACCAAACATAAATTAAGCTAAAAAACTTCTTTTCATAGACATGAAAACATTTCTTACAGCAGCTGACTTACTTCAACCAAGTCTGAAGTTCTTTGTCTTCCATTTGTCTGCTTACTATAATCTGTGCTAATCTACAAGCATCTGAGGCTTTGTGCTGAACTTTTTCCTAGTGAAGGGTGATGGGAGGTTAAGATCTACTTTTCATGCTAGGAAAGAAGCTCTTATCTCCTATCAGAATACAAACCCTCATACATTATTTCTGAGTACACACATCTTGTAAAATTTTAACTCCTTTGAAATGAGTTTCCTCCTTTCTCACAGTAAAGAATGGATTTAGTATCAACCAGGTAGAACTTCAACTTTTACCTGAGATCAAGTAGATCAAGATGTAGAAAGCAGGGGCTACATTACTAGCTGGTGTAAGTTAGCGTGGATGTATATGTTCCAGGGGTCTGTTTTTGCACTCCCACTGAAAATGTGATATAGGTGCAGTGAAGTACAGTGGCTTTGTGAAGAACACCTAACAGTTATTTTATTGGCCATGGAAGGTTTTCACTTAGCATGAACAACACCTCAGTTATTAACATCCAGGCCATTATCTGATTGCTAAAGTAGAACAAAATGTTAGTACCAGCATTGTGCAATCTGATATGAAAGTATTTGAAAATCAGTGTTTTTGTGATGGTTTGCATCTGATTACAAAACTTCATTTCTTTTGTATCTGTAACAATAACAAGGTTTTGTTATCTTATATCAGTGGGTTGACCAAGAAACAGCCATCTGATGCAGACATATATATACACACAAAAGTTGCCTCATGTCTCTTGAAGTGCAAGAGTACTTCAGCTGGGTCCAAGGTAAGATGCATGACTAATAATTTCATCTTTAATTTGCAGACATTTAAAGATATAAAGAATTTATTTATCCTTTCTGTAATTGAGATGGGAAAAACCTCGATTTTTAGTGTTAGTGCTAATTTATAGTATTTTTTTTTAATATTCATATGCATATACAGTATTCTCCATGATCAATAACAAAGTTGACCGCATTTCATTTTAAACATTGAAATATAACTCTCACCATTTGGATTTGGTTTTTATTAGTGTTATGTATTTGTTGTCTCAAGAACTTTTTGGACTGTCACATAGTTCTACTATGGAAAATCTTATTTCTTATCCTGAATATGTTATGTTCGTTTTTTCTTTCTTTTTTTTTTCACTCTTTAGGGTTTTCTATACAATAAATTACAAAAGCTTTGAGAAAAATCTCATTTCACTTATGTGATTATGTAATTCTGAATATAAGATTTTGAAGGGAAGTTTTTGTCTTTGCTTTTCCTCATCAAAGAGAACAAGTGTGTCAGACAGTCTAACACATGAATTTATAACTTGGTGCTCCCATATGCCAGCGGTGTGGTTGTTTAGTGCATGCTTAGAGAGTTGATTTTAAAGGTCTTAAAGAGTCTGTTTTAATAATTCATGTTGATTCAGTAGGGGATGAAACTGCTTGACATGTTAAATGATTAGCATTTACATTATGAACATGTTAATTACTGTATTTTTAATGCTGCTAGCTTCTACAAACAAAGATTAGAGCATTCTTAAAGGGACACCAGTAGACTTGGAAGATGTTGAAAACATAGTTGAACAAACTAGCACTAAAACTACTTTCCTTTTTATTTTTCATTCATTTTCTTCTTTCAAATTTCAGTGAGGAAGTTTTATCAGTCTGGCTCTTGCACAAAACACCAATCCCAAGCTAAAATAAAAGACAGGAGAAACTAAAGAGACTAGAAAGTGTTTGGTCATTCAGTTTGCATTGAGAAAGTGATCCAGTGTTGAATGGAGCTGCAGTTTCTCCTACTTCCTCCAGCCTCCAGCAGAGGCAGATCTTGCAGCTCAAGGCATGTTGCTTTGGTGTTCAGATGACTGCCTGCTGCAGTGGCTGATTTACAATTGTGACCATTAAAATAGCATAGTTTCATGCGTGGGGAATGAAACACTCTCCTAAGAGGACAGGCTGAGAGAGAGGGGGATTGAGAACTAGTTGACTGGGAGATCTCAGAGAGATATGATCAGCAGCATGGAGTCTGGTTGGAGGACTGTAAACTAGTGGTGTTCCCCAGGGGTAGGTACCATATCTGATCTTGTTATCTTCATCAATGACCTGGATGAAGGGATAGAATACACCTCAGCAAGTTTGAAGATGATACAAAGCTGTGAGGAGTGGCTGACACACCAGAAATCAGTGCTGCCATTCAGCAAGATTTGGACAGGCTGGAGAGCTGGAAAGAGAGGAAAGTTGTAAGGTTTAACAAGGGCAAGGCTTGGGTACTACACCTGGGAAGGAAAAGCCACATACTCCAAATGCAGGCTAAGGGCTGACCTGTTGGAAAGGAACTCTGCAGAGAAGGATCCGAGTGTCCTTGGAGACAACAGTTAACCCTGATCCACCAGTGTGCCCTGGAGGTCAAAAATTCCAGTGGCATATTGGGCACTTTAAAAAGAGAGTGGCCAGGGAATCAAGAAAGGTGATCCACCCCCTCTACTCTGCCCCTGTGAGGCTATTTCTGAAGTTCAGTGTCTGACTCTGGTCTCAGCAGTCCAAGAATGAATGGGGTCTCCTAAAAAGAATCCAGCAGAGGGCTACAAGGATGATTAAGAGCCTGGAGCATCACCTATATTAGGAATGACTGAGATACCTGGGACATTTCAGCCTAGAGAACGCTGAGAAAGGATCTTATCAGTGTATTTTTATAACTATTTATAGGACAGAAGCTAAATGGATGGGCCCAGGCTTTTTTTTTTTTTTTTTTTTGATGGTACCAAGTGAGAGGAAAAGGGGCAATGGGCACAAACTGGAACTGAGAAAGTTCTGTATTAACATGAGAAAAAACTTCTTTCATTTGGGATCAACAAAGCACTGGAACAGGCCACCCAGACTGATGATGGAGTCTGTAGATTCAAAACTCACCTGGATATTTTCCTGTGTGACACACTGGAAGGAGCCTGCTTTAGCACAATAGTTGGGCTAGATGATCTCCAGAGGCCCCTTCGAACCTGTAAAATTCTGTGATTCTGTGTGAATGCTACTGAAGAAAGAAATTATTATATTATTATTATTATTATTGTTATTGTTGTTGTTATTATTATTATTATTTGCAATTAGTCCTTTTCAGTGTTTCAGGGATGCTGAAGAGCACTACCATTTGCACAGATTTAATTTAAGAAGACTGCAATGGCTTGTCTATGTGTCTAGACATTTTTAAAAAAATCCTAAAACAAGGAGAGTACTGTGGCTCTTGTCTCTTCAGAGTGTGCCTGTATATTGGCTGAATGGTGTCTTTAACTATAGTCGAGGCATAGTGGTGTCACCAGTCAAAAATGAAGTAGTTAGGCAGCAAGGGAAGAGGATCAAGAGAGCAATCTGTGAGTTTGAAATCTAAAGGCAGATTTCTCATTTGGGCATTATACACAAGCTTGGGACCACAAGCTCTGACAGCATTAGTACACATGTGCACTGGAACTTTCATCCCTTCCTCTCCAAGCTGGAAAGCCTGAGGCATTAAGACATGCTTCTGATTTTTTTTTCATTTGGCCAGTCTTGATACATCACACCATTTTTTTTTTAATCTGTAGGAGGGTGGAAAGGAGGAACTGCTGAAATGCCCCAGAAAAGCAGAGCTTTTCTAATTTCTTCAGTCCTACTAAGTATTGCAGAATTCACCAAAAAAGGTAGTAGCATGGCTTTCGAGCTTTCCAAAAAATACTAGATTTGCCAGTATTTTTTAAAATCCTGAAACAGAGCATAGATCAAGGGATATTTTTTCAAAGAACAACTATGGGTCTGCCCAGTCCTCTGCTAGCAAAACTATAAAGCCTATTATATCTTTTTTTTTTTTCAACCACTGTAATTAATAACATAAGTGTTTTTGTTTGGATTTTGTTTGTTTTTGCTGATGTTCAAATTGTCTTTGTCAAAAATAGAGAGAATATTTTTATCACTGGAACTCCTTTTTGTACAACAAGAAACAAGCATTCTTCAAAGTGGCTACAGTAGGAAATCATATTTACAGGGTGTATCTGTGAATCTTCCTGGATTCACAGAACACCATCAAACAGAAGCACAAAACTTTCTGGAAATACTATTGTCTAGCTTGATAATAAAATATAATTTAACAAGTTTCTCCTCCTGATGGCTGTACATTATTGCTGAGCATGGGTGTCCTCCATCCACCCAGGCAGTAATTCACCATAGAGCTGCAATTCCATCTCATGAATTGTTTGTGCAGACCAAGATGTCCTTAATTTCAATCCTTACATAAGGAGATAGCAGTGTACCCTGTGCAATTTTACATGAGCAGATTAACAGGCTCTGTCGTGGGCTTTTGTTTCTTCGACCAGGTTTTTAGCCTAACACCTTTATTCTTGTCATCTTAGATGTGTTCTTAAGGATGTTTCTCTCACATTATGAGCAGTCTATGAGTCAGTATTTTTAAACTTGAAACTAGGCTCCTAAAACTACATCCAAGAATATAAATACCATCACAGTTTTGGAAAGTGTTAAATATCCTGTAAATGTCATCAAACCAGAGTTTTAAAATTAAATTAGCTTATAGTACGCTGCTACTTTCCAGAAGGTATTTCTCTGAAAATGTATAGGAGAGGAATCAATAATCAAAACTGAAATTTCCACTTGCCCAATTCTTCTGCATCATCAATCACTGTTTTTGTGGTTGATAATTATATGCTGTTAATCAAAAATAAAAACCAAGCAGAGACTCTGATATGGAGGAAAATTAATTTGCATTCCTTTTCCCAATTTCTTTCTTTACTGGAAGTGCTTTTCCTCTATAAATGTTTTTGACATTTTGAATACACATTAAAAAAAAAAAAACAGTATGCTTAAAATTTGCAAAATGGATCTTGCAAATTAGCAACACATGTCCCAGTGTCATAGTTTAAAAGAAGAGCTTTGGCCACAAAGGTGTTTATGTACTTTTCAATAGTAAGCTGTTTATTTTTTTGCTTAGAAGCTTTTGGTTTGTTCTACAGCCCAAGTAATGAAGTTTATGTGACCCAGAAATGTTCTTTAATATTTTCTTACTCCAGATAAGTTTATAAATCACCTCTACATGCACAGAAGTGTGCTATTAAAGACTGCATGTAACACTGCTTTTGGAGAAGGTTCTGGCCAATGATGGATTTGAATACACACAGTAGCTATGTATTCACAGTACCTCAAGCTACACAAACTCTTGGACACATTGGAAGTAGTACATAAAAAAATTAGTTTTTTTATATAAATGAATGAGAAATGGGTAGTCATAATGGTATTCAGCCTTGATATGGAACGAACAAGAAGCCACAGTGCACCTGCTCTTTTCACCAAGTCCAAGCAGCATTTCTTGCAGCATTTTCCTGAGCTGAATTTCTTTGTGCTGTCACCAGCCAGAATCTCTGCACCATTTTGTCATTGAAATAAGATGCTGACAAGTCTGTAAGTAGGCAATAGAAGTACATGTAGATGAACACTGAGATTGTGTCTAGAGTTAAATGTATTTTGTTGTCCTTGTATGTCACCCATTGAGTAATATTTATCCCATAAAGGCAGAAGGGCAACTCTTTCCCACTCAGTGCTGCTTCTGAACTCATTTACAACATCTGTCCCTCTTGTTTTATTTAGTTCAGATAGAAAAGAACTGAAGAGGAATGATGAAAAAATCTAGAGTAGAAACTGCACTCAGCAATTATCTAACCTACTGCATAGTAGACAGGACATGAAATCAAAAGGGGTTCTGGACAACAGTAGTCCACATTTAGGGTAAAGACAATGCCATTGTGCACCAGTTTTCTGGTTTATGAAGCTATACTTGAGATCAAATATTTATTTGTCATAAATTCTGCAGGTTATTGATGGTAACCAAGCAGATCTGGACTCAGTGTGTAGCACAAATGCTGCTGTGAGTTGTTTTGCAGTCTGGCAATCTTTTCATACATTTCTCTGACAAATGCCTGTTTTACTGAAATTCTGACTGTTGCTGCAGGCACCAACAGGTATGGATGCAGGCTACCATGGCAGAAAATATACCCTCTCACATCTTCATTCTCACTTTTTAAAACACTGCATGTAGGGAAGGCATCTAACTTCAGACTTAGCAACAACTGCGCTTTTTTGACCAACTGATCCTTTATGGAGGACCACAATATTTTGTGGAAGTTGTTCATTCAACCATTGGCCATAAGTATTTTTAATTTCCTTTTTGCCTTTTTTTGTTTTTATAAACAAGGCTAAATCTCTTAAGTCCTGTAATGTACTGGGAAGTCACACTTGTCCTGACTGACATTAAGGCTTGCTTCAAGTGCCTCCTATTTTATTATGTTGGCCCATGACATCAGAAGAGGATGTTGGTGGTGATGGTGGCATTAGAGACTGAACCTTCCATCAATATCCCACTATGCTATGTTGCCTTGTGACAGATGGCAGCAAAGGGGCAGTTTATAGGTTCATAGGTTCATAAGGTTGGAAAGGACCTACAAGATCATCTAGTCCAACCATCCTCCTATCACTATCCCTATCCAACTACTAAATCAAATCCCTTAGCACCTCATCTAAACGCTTCGTGACAACGTCTGCCACGGAAGTGTATATGAAGCAAAGCAACATTCATCAACTTTTGCTGAACACTTATGGAAACAAAATTGTTGATGTTAGCACAAATGGATGGTATGCTTCAACACTGGTGACAGTGACACTGTGTCATCTCCACTGGTTCACACATTTACAAGCATGACACAGGGGCTCTTCATGGCTGGCAAACAAATGCGTAGCTCGTGGTGGTGACTATATTTAAAAATAGTGTTTTGTACTTGAGAATTTCCTCTATCAAACAGTGTTATTGTGCTCTTTGTAACCACTGTAATTTCCATGAAAATAAATAGAAGGCATTACTTTCAGAGCAACTTATGTATTACCAGATACCTCAGAGAACCCAGCTCTTAGCGAACTAGTAATAAAAGGATGATCCTTCCATTTGAATACAATATAACCAGTAAGTAGCATCCAGGTCTCCTTCCTATTAGATGAGACACCTCAAAGGTAGGTGTAATTTTCTGATTGGTGGATTGTTCCAGTCTCACTAGAAAGTATAGACTTGCCAAGAGATTTCTTATTTGGGTTTCCTCTTAAATCCCACAAATGTTTTCCAGAAGTGATAAACCTTAAGTAGTAATATTAATCAGGTTTTCCTGACTTTCTTCTATGTTTCTGAACATAATTTGTTTTGTTAACCATTGGAAACAAGCACTTGTTTATGCTTTCTGATGTTTTTATCCAAACCTCGTTTTTGAATGATGCTTTGACACCATATTTTATCTCAGATCTCAACCTTTATAGCTAGCCTATTGCTGATAAAAAGTGTTGGGTGTGTTTGTTGTAGTTTGTATTTGTTTATATGGATTGATTGTGATAGGACAAGGGGGTATCATTTTAAACTAAGATAGGAAAGAGTTAGGTTACATTTTAGGAGGAAATTTCTCAGTCAGAGGGGGGTGATGCACTGGAACAGGTTGCCCAGAGAGGTTGCGTATGCCCCCATCCCTGAAGTCATTCAGGGCAAGGCTACATGTGGCTCTGGGCAGCATGCTCTAGTGGTTGGTGACTCTGCCCACAGCAGGGGGTTGAAACTAGCTGATGTTAAAGGTCCTTTTCAAACGCAGGACATTCTATGAATCTGTGATGTGATTCTATGATTCTATATGATTGTGCAAGTAGGCTCCAGGTAGTGTATGGCATTTGGCAGATCTTTTTTTCTTCTCACAATTACAAACTTTTATCTGTGCAGAATATTCTGAATAGATAAAAAACAAAACAAACAAACAAAAAAGAAGGTAAAGACCTGCATGTGGCAGCTGTAACATCCTATGATGTAAGTAACTGCAGAGGTGGCATTAAGTGCTGCTTTTCCATGTGTACAACTTGAACATTATGGATTTTAGCTGTGTACATACTTGCAAAGCCTTTTTCTTTCAGAAAGCCAAATGTGTCCTTATCTTTATCTTCTGTATCAATCTCTTTCTATACTGAGACAGTAAAGTTAAGACACAGGATCGTTTTGTCTCCAGGAGCACATTCAGACTAATCTTCCAGACTAATTTTCTGCTTGGGTTACTTTCCTAATTATAATTTGTGTTCTCATCATGTTGTGGAAGAGTTAAATGAGCTTGCAATGTGCAGCATAGAAATCCAGCTTTATAGCACTGCCCATAACCTAGAATACCAATTTTTGATTTGTCATAATGCCGTAATGATTACGTGTGCTGCTCTGAGATCTATTTTTTTCCCAGCTATTTGTAAACTGGAATGTCAAGTTTCACTTTCCCACTCTGTACGTAGGACCACAGGATGTTGATCTAGCCTTGACCAAATAGAGCTGTGTACATTATTGAATACCATGTTCCAAAACACTGTTAAGTGTGTAGGAAGGGAAAAAACATTTGAATTATACCTTCTTTAGTCTGAGTGTACTTACTAATTTGTTTAAAATTATCAGTTTCTATGTGTTGTTTGTTGTTTTTTTAATGATAATGATAAAAAATTATTAATTGTCTAAATTAATATGAGAAACATTTCCTGGGAATTGAGAGGATGATAGAAATATGATACCTCGTGCTGGTGAGACTGGAATATGCTAAGATTTCAAGTCTAAGTTAACCCACTACTTGTGTGAAACTACCTTGAGAAAAACTGTCAGGGGAATCTCATTCAAACCTACTCTTGAGAGACCACTGAGTCTGGAGGGACACTTGAGAAGAGTGTGGTTAATCACAATAGCATGTGTTTTAAAAAAGTCTGTGTATGGGTATTGCTTTTGTATTCTTGTATGTACACCTTGCCTAACACAGTTAGCTTTATGTTAGTTTCTATCTGCAGGTACTCTGTTGAGTCATGGTTTTACAATAAACAGGCCAGTGTTCCCTGTGTGGAGATACACATATGAATGCTGCCTTGTTTCCTGACCTAAAGGTTCATAGTCTGCTGTTGACCTACACCAAGACAAATAGCAGCTCCCCCTGTATGAGGTTGGGTGTGCTAATGGTGATGTTGGAGAGAGAGGGAGAACAACTTCCACCTCTCACTGGCACTGCTGTGCTTCTGCTGGTCTGAATGCATGCATGTGGACCTAGTTGCACAACAGTATTTATTTATTACCCTTTGTAGCCATCTAGGTGAAATCACAGTGTAGGTGGATGATGGTTACAGGTCACTAGTTGTGAATGTACAAGATAGCAAGAGCTTGCTGTCATACAGCAGCCATGCTCCTTGAGGATTTTGCATGAAAACTGCATATAGAGCAGGATATGAATGGTTTGTTTTGTGCTGAGATATTTTGACACCTTGAGCATGGTGACCTAGCACATGAGCATCATAGGAGTACTCCCTGCTTCTAAGTGTGCTTGGTGGAGGATGATGGATACCTTCCCAGTCTGCCCACAGCACATATCCCAAAGGAAGGACTATCAGTACTGGAGTCCTGCTGTAGTCCGAAGGAAAAAAGAAGTAAATTATCTTTTCATTGTCTCTATCAACAAAGGCCTTTTCCCCTAGTCCAGGATGACAAAATACAGCCGGGTGATCCCAGAAATGAACCTGTCTGAGGAAGAGCATATGAGATCTCCTATCCCTAGAAATGACGTAAGAGGGATAGACACAGGTACCCGGGAAAGTGCAGCTCAGCGCTTCAATCATCTCCCCAGCCTTGAGCAGCTGAGCTGTGGAAATCACTTTGACGTAAATCTCTCAGCAGCTTTTTTGTCTGAAATAAATGGTGCATAAAGGAAATGCAAAGTTGTTTGGTGGACAGGATTATCTGTGTGTTTACTGCTTTCAGCACTTTTCTTTTGTCTTTTGACTGTGTAGTTCCCATTGGCATGAATAGCTGTGCATGAAGTTGAAGCTTCTGTACATGTGCAGAGTGTAGGAGAGCGCTTAAGCCTATGACAGCTCTGTACTTGTGGCTGCAAGAAATGTCAAGTTAGAAGAATTACTAGTAGCAGAAAGTAATTATTTTTCATTTTGAAGGTTCCCTGTTCAGCGTTAACCCAAATGTAAACTTTCTATAATTCCGCATCATTATCATACCCCCTGGATGTATTACTTTCATTTCCATTTGCTATTTTACATATGCAACCCCCAATAAGTACACATTCATGGCATCTCATAATGTTTTCTGTATTATTCCATTCCTTCAGGTCTATCTCATTATGTATTATTCTGTTGCCATAACCTGCTGATGATATACAATATTTGTATAAAGATTCAAATCAATGTTTATCACATCAGAGCACTATCATTCAAAAGGAAAGCACAAATCAATAATTCATTAAGCAAGAGAGAAATGAATTATTTCAAATTGCTGTTCTATTCTTTCATATTTGCATAAGGAGTTGTTCTGTTGTAGTGAAATTTGTTCACTTCTTTGACTGAACTAGAAGATCTGATGCTATTCAAGATAGTACATAACGTAAGATAGGCAGTAGAGCAGAAAAATGAACTTAGGTAATTTTCATTCTGTTGAAACTTCTGATTCATTCATAATATTCCATGACATAAAAAGATTTTTAAAGTACTGGTGGAGCAGGGTGTGCTATATAGTTTTCCAGGTTGAATAAATCAGCTTTTTTCAGGCAAAAATGAAATGACTCACTTCAATCCAGAGCCATTTATTCTTAAAAATCTTGTCTCACAAAAATTAGTTATTTTGAAATGAGAAATTTTCTTCTTCAAGAAAAGGCAAATGTTGGAAAGTGTGATACTTCATGAAAACTTAGACTTTTGTTTTCTGTTTGGATTTCTGACTGAAACGATCAGAGGAATAGACATAAATGTTACCTCATTCCTTTATACTTTGCTGATAATCAGCCTTTAATTTGTCTTGTTTTAGTGGAAAACGCAGAAAACATCATTTTCTGGTACTGGGGGTAAGTTGCAACTCAGCAAATATCTTGTTTTTTCTCCAAGTCTAAGAGATCTACATTAGAAGATAGATTACATGAATGGTTCTGAGGAATTCAAATGTACCTTCAGCTTTGCTCATTTCCTAATTCAGCAGCAATAAAGTGGTCATTGCTGATGACATGGGGAATTCCTTGTGGTTTTAAAATACAATGACAGAGTATCCACCAGGACCCACAGAGCATTAGCTGTTGCTTTCACTGGGGATGAGTGTCCTCTATTGATCGGATTTCATTGCCTGAGCTCAAAAAGGCTTTTATTTATGATGACATAGCGTATGATTGCTTATTTAACTGCTGTGCATAAAGCCAGCTCAGACTTAAATTGTTATATTTACCAGAAAGATACTCAGATTCTTGAAGAAGCTAACAGCCTCATTGAATGGGGAAGTAAACCCACACTGTCCTTGTATTTATCAGGACTATTGTCTCCCATAACCCCATATCAAGATGATCACTTCCACTCCACTCTGTGCTTTAGATCCATGAAGGTGGTTCCACAAATCTTGTCTTTCAACATGAAGTTACAGAAAATCCTGAAATCAGCTCAACCACACAGTCAGTTGCTTGAAAGCTGTCTCAGCCTTGTTCATCCTTGCTTCACAATGGGTTCTAGAAGTGATTAGGCATGTGAAAGGGAAAAAAAATCCAACAAATCCTCTTAAAAGCAGAGATGTGCAGCACTGGGTCAAGAGGTCCCTGAGCCACATCACTGAGACCATACTGGGGAAGGATGACTGTGCACTTCTGTTATTATAGTCTCCCCTGGTTATTTGTCGCCAGCCACTTTTTGATATAGGATACTGAGCTGGATGGACCTGTGGTCTGACCTACTACGACTATTCCTTTATTCCAAATAATTGAATATTTTCCTACCTGAATATTCACATAAACAGAACAGAATTTGACTTAAATTGTGGCAACTTTTATGGAATGATTAAACATCTAGGACAATCATGGATAATCCATATTAATGAGAGCAACGCTGGACTGTACCACTGTCTGTACTTTTAGCCTCTTTACAGGATTTTAGATAGGATCATGGAAATGGCTCTATAAATTAAGCAGCTGGTAATAACCAAAACTGGGGAAGACTTGTAATTTTCTGATTCATATCTTCAATCAAGTACAACATGGTGCAATTGCATTTTAGCTACGTCTTTTGAATTGTTTGCTCAATAGCGATTGCTCCATTGCTTTTTGACTGACACAATGTTATTACATTTTTATCGACTTTTACAGTAGTTTTTACAACATTTAAGGTGCATAAGTTAAACAGAAAAGTAACAGAGTAACATTTCAAGATGGAAGGAGGCCATAAAGATGCAGAACAGGTATAATTTACAATAACAGGAAATTACAAATTAAGGATAACTCGCCTGCCCTCATGCATAGTTAGTCCCTCTGTACATGTTTTTTGAGTATGTCAGTAAAACATGAAATGTTTGCCTGCCATTAAAATTTAATAGATGATAGAGTCGGCAAATACTTTAAGATTGTTATTAAGATTATTTTAGATATGATTCAGCTGCAATTCAGTTGAAAACAAGCACCTATACACTATACGGGACTTCTTAGTTGTAAAAATGTTAATTATTTCAAGAACTGTGTTTGGTCTAAATCAGGGAAAGCCAATAAAAAAGATGTAGAGACTTAAGCACATTTTAGGAACATAAACATAAATATAATCTTGAAAACAGTCAAACACACTCTCTGTGAGCTCTATGAATGCAAGTTGCTCTAGACAAATCATTAGAGTTCAACAGAGTGCATGCATTCCCCCTCTTTATGAAAGAATAGCTATATGGAAAACTCCAAAGCATGTGTTAACCACATTTTTTCTTTTCTTTTATCTACAGCACTCTCTAACTAGTTGAAACTCTATCTTTTCAATCAACAAATTCTGTTGAGATCGTGTCTTTCTAGGTGCTCTCGTCCTGCGTTTGGAGAGCACTTACCTTTCTACCTGGATAGTCTTCACAAGACAACCCATTTTTTAACAACTGTGACCAATGATTTAACAGTTCTCATGATGTCATCTTTTGGTGTCTGAAATTCCCCATGTATAGAAAGGGAGAAATACATTACAGGGCCTTTCATAGTTCAGTTGGTTAATATTTTAAGAATTATGATGTTAATAAGATTTTACACTTCCTTTGTTTTTCTGAATGAAGTGTCTCTCTTATCAGATAAGGAGCCTCTCTTCTTCTTTCCACTTCACATAGAGATTCAAAAGAGATTTTGCAGTCAGAAGCATGAAGTATTTTTATTTTCTGGTAAAGTACAATAAATTTTTGCTAGTAATAACTATTATATAGATCTATCTTCCCTACCACATTGGTGAAAGGGGAGAAGTCATATGACTTCTTGATTTGGTCCCACTGTCTTCACTTTGTTGTGAGAAAAAGGGATAATTTCAAGCTTTAATATCCAAAATTAATCCTGCAATATTAGTGAAATTAATTAGTGTTGAATAATCACAAGAAGAACAGAGGGGGACCACCAAGGACCATCTTTATGAAGCACAGACTTCAGTTGTTCCCCAAGAAGTTTCTAGGAATGACTGGGCACAGTGAAGGAGTACTGTCCCAAATCCATGGGATCTAAGCATTACAGTTTCTAAACTAAGCTCGAAGGGTGAGAGGAAAGATGTTTTTGTATGAAAATCCCACAGGAAAGACAATACCTGTGTCCAAAGAAATCATATAACCTAGACATGCTTCTTTCTAAGTATGCTACTTGTTATATCCTGCAGCAAATTATAATTATTTAGAAGGATGTTTCAGCTATATCAAAGCCTTTGCCATGGATAAATTGTTTCCATTAGCTGGACCTGTCAAAAAGTCAAACAGTAGTCAAAGGAAGATTACAGTTGTCTATTAAATTCTGTAGAGCTTTCCCATATAGTGGAAATAGTAGCAAAGTGCTACATCCATATATAGCTAAATCCATATAGTGAATATAGTAGCAAAGACCTCTTCTTACAAGGCATTTTGCCAATTAAGTATTATTATGTTGTATTTACACATGAGACTCACTGCAATTGTTGTGACCAGTGAACTTTCTCTCAGGCATCAACCCACATCTTATTATCAAAAATCCTCATCATTAATTCCATTACATTCTTTTTTGGTCATGGGATAAATTCTTCAGTGGATGATCTCACCCTTTTTAATCTTGTTAGTTTAGCGTATTTTTTTTTCTGGATATCCTTACCATAATCTTATCATCACAACCCTTGGGAAGTTTTGTCCCAGCAGTGCTGCCATGAGTGTTTGTTTAATATTTCGTTATTTGATAAGAAAGTTATCATTTAACCCTCAGTTTTCTCTGATGAATGAAGTAAAAGCTACAGAAGCAAAACTGCAGATCACTGCATAATATGGAACTCGTTAGATTCCCCTTGTCAGGACCTTGATTTTTGCAGATCTGTTTCTGTGTTTCTCATAGGCATCTGATTAGAAATGTGATTTGCAGTCTGGTGAGCACTAACTATATCACTTTTTGTTTTGATAGGACCTGCTCAATCACACTGATTTGTACCTTTCTTCAGAACAGAGTCAAAATTTCCATTTGGAAAATATTATCTGAACTGACAGCTAATATTGGCTAAGATTAAATTCCATCAATTACCTTTTTAAGAATAAAAAAAAAAGTTTATATGATATAAAACACATAAACCTTCTCTCCCTGAATCTAATTTTCTTTTTCTCCAGGTGTTCTGAAGTACAGTATTGATGTCTCCCATCTGAGGTCTTCAATTCTGTAGCTAGTGTTTAAAAAGTAGGTAAAGGAGGAAAAACTCTCTGTCCTTTATAGGATAGAAGCCCTGATCACTGAAGCATTTGGGCCTTCAAGAAGCCTAGTCTCAACTTTGCTTGTACCTGGACAGATTTAAAATAAGGTTATTTGGAGACAAGACAGTTCTCTTCTCTCATTTATGTTTCAAAGACTATTTATGCATTTTATCTAATGACTCTTTCTTCTCTCCCTCTGGGTTAGGTTTGTGCTCTAGGAATAACAAACGGGGTAAGGAACAAATGAATATGTTGATTCACTTCTCCTCTGAAGTCTCATAAGGTTATTCCTGAGCATTAGAGAGACCATGGTATGTTCATGTACCTGTTTTCAGATCCCTTTTATTCCTCTAAAAAAGGTTTTCTGAACATATGTCATTCTCAATTTGTCACTAGTCCCATTACAGGTGACCAGTCTAGAAACAGGAGCAATACTATGTGACTAAAGTAATCATACATAGTGTGCAGTTCAGGGTGAGTAGGGACCATTCATGAATACTTCCTAGTCCAGAAACTGTCAAAGCTGCTTAGTGAATGTTTATGAATAAATCAATTTTCAGAAATCAATACGAGCTTGTGAACAATTTGAGAGAATAAAAATAGCTCTTCAAAGTGCTGATAATAACAAGTCAGTTTGCTCTGCAAAGAAATTTCTCTTTGGATTTACGAATCTGTTTGAACAAATATACAAATCATTAGTGAGCTTGGTCACTCCCAGCATTTCAAATAAGATGGTCACAGGCAACACATACAGCTGTCTGAGATGAACTTAAAGTGCTTTATTATTTGGTACAGTTGAACAGACAATTTGCTATATGTTTCCAGGTCTCTTGTGGTTCTGTGTAGTCTAAGGAATGCTATGACAAAATCACTTCATTAATAGATCTGATCTTGTAGTTCTCATGGTTTAGACAGTTTTTGCCTTCACTATTATTAAGCAACACCAATCAATTACTAACTGTCAATATACACTTCTATAATGTGCCCTTCCTTCCTTTTGTATCTCCTTTTATTTTCTCAGACACATATCTTCATCTTCCTTTTCTTCTTTGCTTGTCTTTTGACAGTGTTGAGTCACAATCATAGTACAAAGACCTTCTGTTACATTCTACAGATTTGTTTGAAGAAACGTCACTAATATTCTCCTTAGTCCTTTCTTCCTACCTTTATTAATATGCCACTTCTCAGTAAGACTCTCTCATTACTTCCTCTCTTTTTCTGCTTCTGCAAAATTCAACATGATTAATGTGACCATGTACAATTTAAAATCATAATCAAATTTAACGTGGGTAACAGATGTGGTCCATATACTTCTGGTGATCAACCACTAACTTTCCAGTGTTGCACAAAATCTTCACACTGGATACATGCTTGTCAGAAGAGGGTGAAGTGATGACACTTGCGATATCTGTCAAAACCTCATCAATCTTCAGTTTTGTGCAAGAACTTTGTCCAAGAATTAAGAACCATCCACATTCATAAAGCATCACTTGCATGCATGCATACAGATCAGCTGTCAATATGTATGAAATAGGCATATAGAGATTTTGGGAGAAAAAATATTATGTCCAAATGGTTGAAAGAAGGAAAGGGAAAAGGGGAGGAAAGGAGAGAAAAGAGAAAGAGAAAGAGAAAGAGAAAGAGAAAGAGAAAGAGAAAGAGAAAGAGAAAGAGAAAGAGAAAGAGAAAGAGAAAGAGAAAGAGAAAGAGAAAGAGAAAGAGAAAGAGAAAGAGAAAGAGAAAGAGAAGAGAAAGAGAAGAAAAGAGAAAGAGAAAGAGAAAGAGAAAGAGAAAGAGAAAGAGAAAGAGAAAGAGAAAGAGAAAGAGAAAGAGAAAGAGAAAGAGAAAGAGAAAGAGAAAGAGAAAGAGAAAGAGAGAGAGAAAGAGAGAGAGAAAGAGAAAAGAGAAAGAGAAAAGAGAAGGAGTAAAGAGAAGGAGAGAAAAGGAAAAATGACCTTTTGGGGTGGTCATGTGTTAATTACCTATATTAATTGCACT
Source organism: Cyrtonyx montezumae (assembly GCF_038088225.1). Lineage (NCBI taxonomy): Eukaryota > Metazoa > Chordata > Aves > Galliformes > Odontophoridae > Cyrtonyx > Cyrtonyx montezumae. The sequence continues at coordinate 1,001,587 of NW_027072047.1, forward strand.
TCCACTAAGTAAAACCAGATACATCAGGATTTAGGCTGAAATAGAATGGTGTTCAATAAGTGCAATCTCTCACCCCTGAGGCAATCTGATGCATTCCTGGAAGCTATTTATCCTGTAAAAGGCAGGAGTGTAACTTGTTCTCAGGAACAAGCCCAGCAAAGATTAAAGGAGTAATTAAAGACCAAAACTTTGAGCTGTATACTATAAAAACCCCTTTAACAACATTGGCTGTAGAGAGGGTTTATATTATAAATAGACTAGGTTAGTTTTCCAAGCACTCTGTTTTCAGATATATTGCTGAACTGAGAGTTTTCATTGGATAATTAGTTGTGGTAGGATATATTTCTGCACCTTACGTTGATTTAGTCTCTTAGAGTCTGTGTCTGAATTTCTGAAAGCGGAAGGTATGTATATAATTGCTTAGCAATCTGGAGAGCTGTAAGGAACTGCAATTTAATAACCATTAAGTGCATTTGAAAAACCTTCTGTAAAGGTAAGCTAAACACAGTACAAAAGGGAAAATAGTGTATTCACACATTAGTTCGCTCATGCAGGACAGACAACCATGCAAATAATATGACATTTGCAGGTGGAAAAAAATGCCTTTTTCCTTTTGTTCTGCTGCTAGCTGATTATTTGGGGCAAGAAATGTTTTTGATTTGTGCCAGAATTTCTCTGTGTATATAGTGTTCATATCCTTTCCCTGTTGTATATTGGGGTGGTTGAATGTGAAGCAACATCTGATACCTCAGCTCATGCACCAGGCTACCAGTATCCAGCTTCACAGAGGTACTCAGTGGCATTAATCTCTACTAAACAGAAGTTTTCTTTTGTTTAACTTCCAGAAAAAGAATAAAGCATTTGTGAATTCTATTACTTTAAAAATAGCATACACAGACAAGAGTACATTCTTAAACTCATCATCTGTACTGTCTTGCTTGTATGGGCACGGGCACAGAGCAACAGCATCATCCACACCTGCACAGCAAGCATTTGAAAGAAAAACACTTGCAGTGTGAGAGATTCACCATGTGTGTGAAGCTTGGCATGGTCATGACCTTTGTTTGCAAACTCTCAAAGTCAGGATGGAATAGGGAAAGGGAATCTGTTTTATTATGAGGGCAAAACTGGGGGCAGTACTGTAATACACAATAAATAATAATAATAGTGCCAAGGTAGATGTCTTCTATCTGGCAGCCTGTTTGGATTGTGAAATATTTAATTTAAATATTCTCTTCCTTCCTGTGTCTTTGAAAAGCCATTTTTAACATGAAATCTGACAGCAGTAATTCATCCACTCTGATTTAATTTTATCTTTCAGGTCTCACAGTGCCAAATTTCTAGGCTTGTTTTATGCAGGAGGTCAGACTAGAGAAGAATAGTGATCACTTCTGGCCCTAAAATGTAGGAAAGATAATCTTCTATATATATTTACATTGTCGTCTGCTAATACAAAATAGAAACAAAACCCTGATTCTATCCCATATAAGAATACAACAGAAGATAATGATCAGTTACCTGGGGGGTACAAACTGCATTTTCTAACAAGTTGTCAGTAAGGATCCAAACAACGCTGTCTGACTATGCATAGTAAAACTACACTCATTGGAAAAACACACTTTGGGAACAGCCAAGAGTTGTGAGCCCCTTATTCATACGAATATTAGTAAATTATTGAAAAAGGACATTGCTAAATCCCAGTTAGATGAAAATGAAAAGTGTAATCCCAGTACTAGAACAATGGTAACTATTACTCTGGGCCCAAAAGACTGATAAATTGCTACTGAGAAGGATTTTCATCTTTCCAGATCATTTATTATCATGAAATTTTAATTTAGAGCGTACAAAGTCATCCCTGTGCATGAAAAACAAGTCTGAAATGGCCAAGGTGAGAGGAACAAGCAGAACCAATTTGAAAGTTCATGCAGGAGTTCATGTGTTCATTTCCATGTAAGCCACACAGAGCTAAGTGGGAGGCAAGTGAATGTGGGAGGGTGAGATAGCCCCTGGCAAGCACCTCAGCATGCCTCTTGTTGTCTCAGATTCTGTGTATAAAACTTGCCTGTACAACTATTTCGTTTGGCTCAGGGCTGTAATTCTGAAAATTCTTGTGGAAAGAAAAAAAAAAAAAAACAGAACAAAACAAAGTAAAAAAAAAATTAAAGGTAAGAAAGGAAAAGGGAGAAGGGAGAAGGGATTAGGGAGAAGGGAGAAGGGAGAAGGGAGAAGGGAGAAGGGAGAAGGGAGAAGGGAGAAGGGAGAAGGGAGAAGGGAAAAGGGAGAAGAAAGGAAAGGGAAATAGGGAAAGGGAAATAGGGAAAGGGAAATGAAAGGGAAAGGGAAAGGGAAAGGGAAAGGGAAAGGGAAAGGGAAAGGGAAAGGGAAAGGGAAAGGGAAAGGGAAAGGGAAAGGGAAAGGGAAAGGGAAAGGGAAAGGGAAAAGATCCCTAAATATTTATTCCTATGATTTGGGAGCTAATTTTTAACAGTGCACAGGGCTTTCATAACTAGATGCTCTGAAGCAAAATAGAGTTTGGAAAATTTACTTTCTTGCTCCATGGATAATGTTCGGAAGTTCCATTAAATTGGGTATAGTGAGTGCTGGTGAGAGAAGGGTGGAGCAAACCCCAAAATGCTGAAGCACAGAGGGAGAAATGCTTTAAAAAAATACAGCTGCCTTGGAGGAGTAACACTGCAAGTCTGAAAGGTTCGAGTGTTTGTCCCATCATTTTAAGCACTGAAAGGCTTCAACCGACAGACCCCTTGCAGTGATATTGTGTCTTGTTCAGATCTGTTTTACAGCTGTTTGGACCAGTGTAAGTCAATTCATTTAATGAAGCTCCTCCGGATTTACATCACGATCAGTATGGTTGGAAAGAAACAGGGAGCAATCCTGGCAAAAGCAATTCCACATGAAATTTCATTAACCTACATTCTGGCAAAGATGCTGTCCCTTTCTTTTCTCCCTTTAATTTCTATTATGTTCATTTCTGAATTATGCAGCTAGAATTTGTTTCATTCCTGTCCTCACACTTAAGATAAATTACATAACAGATGTGTCACTGTGAAGCCCTACATGGATAGCTATTTTTCTCCCACTGAATTGCAGCTTGGAAACAATGTTAGATGACAGTTGCGGACATTGAAAATTGCTTGAAATGTGAGGGGAATATTAAATTCTGAACCTGATCCAGCCTTTAATAATGTGCCATCCTTTGTCATAAGTTACTTAACAATAGATATGCATTCTACTAGAGAAAAATACCCCATGGCATTATCTCAATATAAGTATTGCAAATTATTATTTGGCACTACTGTACGATTACATGTGGGTGCAACATGACCCCTTATAGTCCCATGTTTTTTGCCTGCTGGAGAATTCTTTGTCTAACAAAATGCAATTTGACATGGAGCAGGGAGCAGGAGTTGTGAAGCACTCTCCAATTTACAGGTGGTTGTTGTCATTACTCATGTGACACCATTGTCTTGCTTGGGATTATTTCTGGCATTTTTCTATTTGTTTGTTTGGTGTTATTTTTTAAATGTGTCTGTGCTATGGTAAGGCTGGACATTGTGGCTCCTTTTTGTCATGTGCTACAAAATTCTTCCACAGCTATTGTGGCTTTTGATGGGGGTTTCTTCCTGCATGTTAAAATATGGCCAGCAGGTCATTAGAGATAGAAAGAATACAAAGAAACTATTGGAGTATCAGTATGACTGAAATAAAGATGGTCTGCAGTATGCACCACAGATGGAAATAGGACTTTTTCCTGCATGAATGAAAGGCACAAAAGAAGAAGGTGATATAAAGATTCAAGAGGGTGGGAATGCTTAAAAGAAGCTAGGCAAGAAGAAATTCAGCTGCTAAAAAATACTTATTATTAAAATATGATTTCGATAACAGCTACATACCTAGGAACATTTTACCACTAGAACACATGCAGAAAGCCTCTTTTGACAAACATATGTCTCTTATGTCCTGAGATTCAAACTGGGATAAACTTGTCTTCTGTGATACCACAACCCTTCACAGAGAATTTCCTTATATTCTTAAAAAAAAAAAAAAAAAAAAAGATAAGCATTTTATTTTGTAGAAAGCATAGTGGTATTTTTGAAGCCTTTCCACTCCAGGAGGCTTACTGCTGACTTCAGTGTGAGCAGAGGTAAGCATTTGCTGAAAGCAAAACAAAACTGTCTGAATGTTTTATAGCCAGTGCATTGCCTTACCCACACTGCAGGCTTCTTAAAATATTGAAACAATGACTTTTTAATGCTGAACTTATATTTTATAATTTATGCTGCTTGATTACTTTTAGTATGTCATTCAGTGAGGACAATGAGAAGGAGGCCAGTCAATTCTATGTTTGCTTCTATTGATTGCTGTTATTTATTCATTAGCTAGTTTATTTGTGCTACGCTGGCAGTATGTATGATGCTATACACACAGATAAGAAAGCACTGGCAATCAATATTCAAATGCAGAAAGAAAGGTGCAATTCAGTGTGAGTGACCTGGAGAAGTACAGAATCACTAGCTGTATTGTTTTAAAGAATTCTGGGTTTTGGCAATTATCATCATCTTTTTTTTTACTAATGTCAGTGAGATCAGCTGAAGTTTCTGCACTGATTTCAATACAACTCAGTGATAACCTATGGGAGACTGGTGAGAAGTATGGGTCTGTAGAGGTATTATGAAAAAAAAAAAGTTTGATGGATGAGAAAAGGGGCACAGAATCCTGTCAGTCCCTCACGAATTGGTGAGAGACGTAAGCAGCACAACAACAAGTAGTTTTTAGAAATGTACCAAACGTTTCACACTCAGAGTTTGAGAGTACCTCAGAGTTGTGTCTTTGGGTCACTACAATCACAGGTAGATCTTTGGGAATGTTTTCTTATTCTTTGCATCAGCTAGAGGACAAAACATGATTAAGCAGAATGCCATAATATGTCTTTTGATTGCTCTCGAAATACGAAAATTTTAGTGGGTAGGGTTGCTTCACTTAATTTATTTTATTTTCATTTATTTTATTTTTTATTTTTATTTTTAAATTGTTGCTTTTAACACATATTTAACATTTGAAAGGGAGCACTAAAATCATCATATAATTGGGTTCGTTAACCTGATCTTGTGCAACTCTTTCAGATTCCACAGTCCGTTGTTTAAGACATAATTTTTTAAGACATGATGATGTTTGAGACTTAAATTCAAGTTCAGACTTTCAATCAGAGAGGAAATTTAAATTCCAATTTCCTCCTTCCCAAGTGATCACCTTGATCATTTGGGCTGATGTGGAAAAATACAAATTTCTCTGACACTCCTTTCTTGGACTTTATGGATGCTATCTAAATTCCTTCTGTGGGTCTTGCTCCCCAGATTTTGGGCCTTTCCAGTTGTCCTTCACCCCTGCTTCCCAGTTGATTCACTAAGTATAGCGCAAATATTTGAAAACTTTAAGCTAAAATTGTGCCTTCAGGAAATAAATGCTTTCCTGAAGAGAAACTATTCACCATGCTGTACTCTAGGTTTAGCCCTGCAATGATTTATGTCTACACTTAATTTTGCACAAGGGGTAGCTATGCTGAAGACAGTGGAACTGCCAAGAGTTCAGAAAGATAAGCACATACATAAGATTTTATGGGGCTGAGCATATGAAGAGGGACTCTGTTATTAAGAGGAATTGGAAAGAGATAAGCAGTATGCAAAGGAACGTAACAGACTTGTATAGTCATACACAGCCTCTCTTAGCTCAGTTATTAAACCTTGGCTATTCCTTGCACTGTTTGTGAGAGCCAAAAGAGAAGTACTTGTTAAAGGTTTGAAATCCTTGAGATCCTTGTGGTTTCTGATACACTGGATTTAAATTATTGCTGCTCTTTCCCTTCAGTTAACTGTGTGCATACTTAGTATTTTTTCATGCATCCTGACATGGCAGAGCTTTGGAAAGGCTCTGCATATGGTTTCTGGGAACCACTGCTTCAGCTTAGTACCCCAGCAAGGAGATGTGATTCCAAAACCATTAAATACAAAACTGACAAGATTCCTGCATGTCTTTCAAGGGACAACAATGTGAAGATATATGGACTTTTCTTGGTGTTAGCAATACATAAATCAAATGGAAATGAAGCAATTTGTGCTGTTCCTTACTGCTGTAGATTACTATTATATTACTTAAGAGCAGATGACACAGTTCTTGAGCTTTAACAGAAAAAGGCTATTGCCTTCAGCCATAAGTATTGAATAATAGAATGGCTTGGATCGGAAAGGACATCAAGGATCATCAAGTTTCAACCATCCAAAACCTTCCTCTACATGGGAGCCTGGAAGAGACTTAATGTTGTCTGATATTTGCATTTTCCTTCCAATATATGCCTTACTCAAGCATAAAATAAAAAACAAAAAAACAAATATAAATATATATTTCTCTCCATTGTGATTTTGTTCCTTTGAGAAAGAAACTATCCAATAGTTAGGAAAATGACCATTCTGAGTTTAGGAAATGGTTACAGAACAAAGGAGCCTCTAAGTCAGCTGCTTCCTTGCCAAAACCTTTCTTCTATGACTGCTCAGATCATCCATGCCCAACTCAACTCTATTTTATCTACCTCTTACTGAGATCTAGTGGCTTTATCTATAAAAATGGCTATGAGAATCTGGACTTCTGTCTGTTTAAAGTTTTGTTTCTTATAGGTTAAAACAGGGAGAAAAATTGTTCCATACTCTCCAGATCTGATGTGAGATTAGAGGACAGTAGCTTTCAATACTGTAGGAAGAGCAGAAAACAGTAATAATAATGTTAAAAATCCTTTATATATCTAAAAAATGAAACTCAAAATTATAGATCTGAATATAAATGAGAGAAATTGGTCACATTCAATCACTTATATGTCTTCTTTAAATCTATCTGAGTAGCTGGCCACTCACCTATTAAAAATCTGCTTATGAGTGTTGTTAAATCACTGAGTTTCCTAATGCATTATACCAAGTAAAGAACAAAGATGAAAATTCATAATATGAAATCAATTCTGTTCAAAGCCAGTAAACACAACTAACATTAGGAGATTTGAATCATTCCCTCCTGCCCCCCACCATCTTGTATTTATTAAATAGAAATCAAACTGAGGGTTTATAGAATCTTTTGGGAATAAAAATGATCTGATGATTTTTCTTAATAAACTGTAGCACCTAAAAATTTGATTTCTGGCTGAATCTTGTATTTGGCAGGGATGTTATTTGTCAAGGAGCAAAGCTTGCAGACTGATTCATTATAAGCACTGATTTCACAGGTAAGAAATTAAATCAATATGTTTCCCACAGAACCAACTTTCTGTGCTTTGTGGATGAACCAGCTGACTGAGAGGATGTTGAGGAAAGTATGAGGGAAAAAAAGCCATTGCAAACAGATGTGCATTTGTAGAGAACTGCTTTGATTTCTGACTGGCGGTTGTGTGGTTTATCTCAAAGCACTTATACAATGCTTTTTATAAGCACAGCATCATTAGAGTTTCTGCCTGCCACCCCCCAAAAACAGAAAGAACAGTGCAGAGGTGACACGAGACCTAGTTTTCTGAAATATGACTATGGTGAATCCAGAGAAACTGTTGTAACCACAGTAATGCTACCCTAGAAATGAATGTATAATCCAAGGGAAACGTTTACTGGCTGGATACTGATGATGAAGTGACCCCAAAAGTAGTCATCTCTGAATAGGAAACAGGTAATATAACCTCTGTAGAGTACTCAAGGATGTTTTCTTCTTGCAGCTCTAAATCACATCATTTTTCTAGATTTTCGGATTTGAATTATTATATGTGTTTTAGTTAGCAACCATAGTGCACCTAACCTATGGTTGCATTTTGGGAGTAGTAGAGTGAGTTCTTTGTGTAATAGTTTTCTCCACTGTATATAAATCTATAAAACATTGATACTTTTAGAATAAAGTTCAAGTTTACCTCCATATGTTGCAAAGATAAGAATGTTATCATAAAAGCAGAAAGTGTAAAAAGAGATAAAAAAGTGTATAAAGGAGCTTCAGGCAATTCTGAAAGTCAGTCTCATCTTTCCAAGCAAACCAATAGTTGTAGTACATACTATCTATGGTGTTGTAGTAGGCGTAAATGGGGCGTTACCAGGATGTGATGTGTTAGGACCTCCCCTGCTCTGTTATCTGCCACATAGGATATGACGAGGGCTAAGGGGGTGTAGATGAAGCACATAGAAGGATATATAAGTCAGTGTTTGTGACTAATAAACGTCATTTTGCTGTCACCACTTTGGTGTCCACTTACAGCTCACTGGCCCTGCTCTTTTAGGTCAGAGTTGTAGATCTTAACGCAGCAGATGCCTCTAGATCGGTTCGCTAAATACAACACTATGGACAAGAGATCACTGTGGGACTTAGAGAGATGACCAGTGATTCATAACACTGAAAAAAACTATTAAAATTTTGAGCATTTTTCTGACAATGAAACTTCACAGGTCCATCAGTCTGTGATGAAACCTTTGGCTACAATCTTTTCTAGCGCTGTTCAAGAAGCGTTTAGATGAGGTGCTAAAGGACTTAATTTAGTAGTTGGGTAGAGATAGTGATAGGAGGATGGTTGGACTAGATGATCTTATAGGTCCTTTCCAACCTTATGAACTTATGAACTTATGAACTTTCTTACCTCCTTATTTCAGTTCCCATTCAGAGATTTCAGTTATCACTTGGAGACTTCAATGATCAATGGTGCCATGCAAATATAGCTTTTATGAATTTCTGGTTTTAACCATTTATATCCATCCCGTGGCCTTAAAAAGTTTTAAGGTATATATGGATAGAGAACCATTGCTTAGAAGCAGTATGTGAAAGGAGATATACAACAGCAGTTTTCTTCCACAGAGACTGTGCAGCAGTCTAGCCATGCACACATCATTACCTGCAGCCTTCTGTCCTAAAATAAGCAGCCTCAGCAGGGAGACTATTTTACACTTACAGCCGCACTACAACAAAACCACACACAAAAACTGTGTGCTTGCCAGAAGTTGAATCATAAGGTATTTTGGAGCATAGCTTTAATCAGCTTGCTCTTCTTAAACTCTTTACAATCAGGAATCATGTTTTTGGCATTGCAATACAAATCTGTTGACGTGTTCACTAACATCGTGAGAAGCCTGATTCTCACAGTTACACATTTTGATCAGAATGAAAAATATACTCTAAAAGAGACAACTAATTGGTAGATGTCTAATGATAGAAAAGTTGCTTAAAACTTCTTTAGTAGTCAACAGAAAAATAGTAGGTTCCCAATAAGTGCTGAATGTCCCTTTATCAGTGCCCATCCTGTGTTACTGAAGATGTAACAAACATGGATTTGAAACCCAAAGGTCAGGCAGGATGAAGCTTGGTTTTATTGTCAATGGATTAGAGTTAGTGAAGCCATCAATCTGGACATGAGCTAGCTCTTTGAAAATGTGAGGATATATCATGAAGTTGAATGGCTACTGTGAGTGTGGACTGCCTTGTTAAGAAAGGAAATGTAGGTCTTCTCCCCTTTAGCTCGTGATTTATGCATTTCTACAGAAAAATTGGAGTTTTGCAACCAGATCAGTCACCTGTGTTTTAAATTGTGTGTTGAAAAACTGCAATCACAAAGTCATGAAGTTATTTAAAAGCTAGCAAAAAGGCTTCTTAGGCACTTTGGGAGCACCATCTGCTTAATTTATTAGAAAGTGTACTGAGAGTTAATTGAGTACCTTTAGAGAGAGAAAATGTCAAAACTCTTAAAAAACAGTACAAAGGGTTTAGCTAAGCTACCAGACAAATTCAAAAGAGAAATTAGACACAGAAATTCTGTGTACTGGGGTTGGGTTATTTTGGGTTATTTTTGCTTTCTTCTTTTCTAAATTCTTGCTTGCTTTGTTACTCCCTAGTTTTTCTTTAAACCAGGAAAGGCCAAACAGCAAATGAAGCACTTATTCCTCCAGATCTTGACCTGTAGATTACAACTGAACATGTTTATGGAAGGCATATTTTTTGTCAAATGCAAAGTACACATTAAGCTAAGCACCAGTTACCTGGTTCAGCTCCAGTTATCTCACTGAAGAGTGCCATGAGCAGTGGAGGTCAACAGCACTGACCTTCTTCTGGCTCCTGCAGAAAACCTCTGGCATTTCCAGAAGACCTATTCCATCTGTGATTGCTATGACACAGTCCTAGCCCAGATATACTGGAGGAGGTTTCTTAGAGATAGCTATGCTGGATGTATTCTACCTGAGGCAGCCCTCTGACTCTTGGAAATTTTTTGACCAGCCATCAGGAGTCTAATAGCGTAGTCCAAGATCTTGGAGGAAAAATCAAAAAAGGAAAGAAAATCCTACAGAGGTTGAAATAAATAAAACGTTCAAGCCACTAGAGCACCTTCTTTCTGTTTTTCCTCTTTTTCTGTTGTCCCTCCTTTTACTCTCCCCAAAATGTGAAGCCGGAGGAAGAATGCAGAAGAAATATTCAGGGGGCAAAGGTGGAAATTCAGGATGTGAAGAAGAGCTGGAGCAAAGTGAAAAACAAACAGGCAAAACACATTTTACAAAATATTCTGAAGCCTCTAGTTCCTAAGGCATGGTACTTCCAGTCTAGGCATATATTACAACCAGGAGAGCAAATAATGGCAATGATGCCATAATTCCTGCAGTAACTGGAAGTGGTGCACAGGAACTCAGTTTCAATTTGGTGACTATGTGAGACTTATGATAGCTATTAGGAGGTTAATTTGGGGAGAAATTAATATTAAATCAGTATTTGCAACCAAAAGCTCTATGTGTGTGACCATGTGTACTTTTGGCTTTATTCAAAAATGAGATACAACTCTTCCTTTAAAATCTTTTTATTTCCCTGAAAAAGTACATTTTGATCTCATTTTCTGCTCCAGTAACACATTATTTTCCTTTCAAAGTATTTTTTCTTGTTTCCCTTAATTCTTAATGGCTACTTTTGCGTAGGAGGGAAGCCCTGTTAGGTGTCCATAGGGGAACAGGTCACACTGGTGAGATGAAATTGCGGAGGTAGACCATTTACTGATGCAAATCAGGAGCCTCCTTGGTCCAGACTAGAGCAAACAGGGGTTTGGAGGCATGAACCTGCTTAAAATCAGTTCTGGCTGCATTGCACATTTGGATAGCCTGTCTTTTCTGGGCAGGCATTTTCTAATAATGACCCTGGGATCCCTGATCTTTCAAAACATCCTTTCAGTGAGAACCATCATCTGCTGCATACATTTCAATTCTGCCTCCTTGCAGTGAGCATTTAAAAGAAAGGTCTTAACTATAACAGGAAGAAAAACTAGATAACAGAGGTGCTTGGCAAAATGGAGCATCTGCTTTTGGCATGAATAGCTAGCTGTTCAGTGTAAATAAGTCAGGGTAGCTCTTCAATTGGATTCATAGCCAATGCAATAAGACAAGAGAAGAAGAAAATTAATCAGATAATTAAGAAATCAGGGAGGGGAGAGAGGGTTGCAATCTGTGAAATATCGTGAAATGTAACCAAGTCCCTCCTGGGCTTTCATTTGAGCAGGGTGGAGTGTGCTTCCCCCCAGCCCCTCCAAACCGACGGTCTAAAGAAGATGTCTGTGCTGTCAGGGCCTGATGAAGTGCTTCCAAGCCACAGGGCAGGGCTTCACGCTGCCTTCACACGGAGAAAGTTTTCTGCGCTTGTCTGTGCAGCAACACACATTCACACAGATTAATTCCAGCTGTGCAGTGCCTTGCTGGCAGAGTCGTTATATATTAGTAATGCTATCCGATTTGAGCAAACGGGCTCCCCTCGCTCAGATCTCTCGTTTACCAGAGCTCTTCCTCTTGCACACATGAGCTTTGATTATCTTATTCTCTTTTTTTTTGTTTTGTTTTTTTCTTTTTTTTTTGTCTTAAACAAAAGAGGTCATGTTCTTTCTCTAGCTGCTTTCTTCTAAAACTAGGCTGCTTTTCCTATCCGTGAAGAATCCTAATTTGCTCCACCTGGAAAAAGCACTGAGCAGGACTGTGCTGACAGCCTGGTCATTTGCAGGCAGGAGACAGTAAGCACAATCCTGATGGCACAAAGCAGGAGAAATTTCACATCAGGGGATCTTCTGGGTGAAAAGCCAGATGAGATTAGCATCATGCTGAGAGCACATAGATGCAGAGCTTCAGGATGAGGCCATGACCCTTTATTTGTCAGCATGCTCAGACCAAGCAGCAATTTACCCAGAGCTGGTATCTCCAAACATTGTTGCTTCACCTTTCTTACACATTAGCTTTTTTGGTGCTTTCTTCTAATCTGGAGGTGGGTACCCCCCTCTTCAGGACCACAGACACTATCTGTGGTTGCAAGTGGTAGAAATGGTGGCATATTATAAGTTATCCCTGTGTCCCAAAGTACTTTGCAAAACACTTTAAGAACCTACCTGCTAAACCAAGGTGTACATCATATATATCTTGCGACAAGGTATTCCTGAAGGTAGTTTTCCAAACACCTTTCTAATTTCCCTCCTTTTTGAGAGTTGTATAAGTTTTCAAGCCTGTATGTAAATAAGTTATTTCTATCAATCAAAGAAAATATGACAAAATTGCCTGGAAATATATTAAAATTATAAGGCATTGTTTTGTTGTGTTGCAGAATTTTCTTCCAGCTGATTTCATCCTATCTCTTTTCAGCAAATTGAAACAAGGACTTACAGCTTAAAGTTTGCTCCAATTTTCTTCAAACTGTCCATACTCACCATTTCTTTTTTTTTTTTCTTATTCCTTCACTCATCCAGCATACTCCATACCCCCCTCACTTTAAAATAGCCGAAAATCTTTTAAAATATGTATTTTATGTAAGTACTTGAAAACCCACAGAAAATTATTTTGAAGATGGAAAATGATTTGCAATGCTCTAGTTCCATGTCCTGGCACATTTCTGTAATCTCACATATAAGTTTTTCTCCTCAGGCTTGGGAGGCCAATAAATCTGAGGAGTGATCTTGGGCAAATCACCTGGGTGTGGACCTCTAAAGGTATTCATGGTAAAATACAATCCAGTTTTATGTGTTGGTTCTTCATTGCGTCTGACTTCGGCAAACACTATGCTGGAATAAAAGTACACAGAAAATCTGTGCTTGTAATGGTGAGAGTCACATTGCTCCAAGGGCAGCTGTGTGTGGTTCATAAATGCCTCAAGCATGTTTTAACTTTTGGAATAGACATGTATCCTGTATCAAACTTAATATTCACCCCTGAATTTGTATAGTAGCAACAAACTGCTCAGGAAACCAGAAACATCAGAGCAGAGTCATTGTGTAATGTACCCATATCCTGCCTCCTGCAAGCTCCTTGTGAAGGATCAATTTGGAGTCAACATATCTTCAGGCTGTACTGAGAAACCTTATCGTACTGCAGGGAATACAATAGAGGTGGTGGTGCTTTGTGGGGTTCCTGTGGTTCGCGTAGCTGTGACTTGCCAGCCATGTGGTTCTGGTTAACATTTAGGAAAGCTCTCCAAAGTGGAAAAGTACTATAAAAACACAAAGTATTACTGAAGATCTGCCCAGCTATTCTATCTTGTCTGTGTGACTGCTCTGGGGGACTGATGTCTCATTGTTTTAGTGTATGCATCCCCCCTGGGGAAGTCAGTTTGCACATTTTATATCTGATGCTGAACAGGGAATTGCAGCGCATCTACTGTGAGCCAAGGATTCTCAGGTGCTGTTGTCTGAGACAACTGTTTGACCATGCTGTCTCTGAATTATATTTGTCCTAGCCTCTTGTCTTGATTTATAATTTTCATATCTCCACATCTATTAATTCTTGTCTGAAAATATTTATCCTTCTTGCCTAGTAGGTCTAGTCTGTTCAAGTGGGTTGCTAATGTCTATTGCTAAAGTTCTGTTTGCATTTTAAGTTTATCATTATGTATGTACATTAGATGCATTAAGTATATGTATGCTGTTAAAAGATAGATGAAGTTCGGTCATGTAAAATTACAGATAAAAACCAATAGGTAAAACTGTATCAATTAGAAATGATAGTGAATTCTTCAGCAGTTTATTCGTGTAGATTGGTTATTTTCCATGACCAGAGAGAGTTCATTTTCTTCCGTGCAATAAGAGATGGTGTAAAATATGCTCACAACTCATTTAGTTCAGGAGGAAGTATTTTGTCTCTGATCCATCAGTAGCTCTTTGCCTTGTTTGGAATACATTATAAGGTATATTTGCTATTTAATTCTAGAAACATCCCTGACATTTGTCTCCTTTGAAGATAAGAGAGTCTCTGGTGAAAGTTTTTGTTTCTGTGATAAAGCTTTTCGGAAAGACAGAGCCAGGGAATTCTGTACCTTCAGCAAGAGCCAATGTATCTTTCTCCAGGAATTCATTTGAGTCAAAGCAATACAATATGAATAAATAATTAAATAAATCAGCAGTTCTACAGGGTATGAGGAAAAGGGACAGATATGTTTCTGAAGAATGAGCTATTTCATGCCAAAATAGTGAGTCTGCAGTACCTAAAGAGCCAGAGTAAAAATGTTGATAAAAGTAGTGGCAAAATAAAGTGTTCCAACTTCTTGGCATTGTATTTGGTCAGAAATAATTTAAAATATCATAAAAGAAAAAAGCACAAAGAGAACTAAAGGTGAAGAGTAAAGATAAGAGTGACTCATAAATTGAAATATGATTTTTTTCCCTTCTTCTAAGGAATAATGCATCCAGTAATGTAACAAGTACTTCTTCAAGGGCACTGAAGGACTGCTGCTCTTTAGATATTGCAAATAGAAAAGCCAAGAAGAATGCTGCCAAAGTGCTTGAATATGGGAGTAATAATATTTTATTTCTTTAGTAATTGTCATGCACTGAAGTTCGTATTGACTCTGAAGATTTGTTCTTAGAAACAGGAACAAAAGAATAAATAGAAGTAATCTACAGAAATGAGCTGAAGAGGAGTTTGCTCATAACAGTAGGAAAAGAAGAATGAAAACTGGAGAAATGACAGAACGTATCTCTTGCTTTCATGCTCTGCAGAGTCTGAGGAACAAACTCAGAAGTGGATGATCCAAATCATTAATTACAGATTCTAACATCCCTTATATACATTCATAAATTTTGTCTTTTAACTTTCCCACCCAACCTTTACATATCAGCAGAACATTCCACAAACACTCCTTAACCATGCATGCAGGTGCTTATCCAGTTAGGGTCATGAGTTGTTCCAAGCCACGTGCTCTTCCTCCAATCAGGGTCATCATCACACAGCTGTCACACAACTTACTTGAATTTGTTTTCATTTTCTTCTAGAGTGTCCCTAGTTCTCAGCCTTCCTTTCTCATGATGTTTATCTTGCTCCATAGATTCTGCTTTGAATACACTTTCTTGTATTCCTATAATACCCTCTAAACAGACTCTGGGCACTTCTACCTCCTTGAAGGATATGTCAGCAACATAAAAAAGATATTTGAAAGCACTCATGAATTTCTAGTCAAAACATGTTTTATAAAATAGAATTATTACCTCTACATTCATTATAAATACTTATTCTGACAAGATCTTTGTAAGAAAGCAGAAGATAAAATTGACGCTTGGTTGACCTTGAGCACAAACTGTCTTAAGCTCTACATAATGGTTGATTCTAGAATTATTTAAGTCAAGTTTCCTGGATTTAGTCCATCCCTGTTATGTACTGGTTTGTTCAGTCCTCTTAATGTTTCATATGTTAGCATCTATCCTGTCAAACAAATTGTCCATTCTATGTTGAAGCCTTTCACAGAATCACAGAATTGTAGGGGTTGGAATGGACCTCCAGAGATCATTTTGTCTAACACCCTACCAAAGCAGCTCCCAGCCCAGTTTGCACAGATAGGCATCCAGGTGGGTCTTGGACATCTCCAGAAAAGGAGACTCCACCACCTCTGTGTGCAGCTCCAGTGCTCCATCACTGCATTGTGAAGAAGTTCCCATGCACATTTGTGTGGAACCTCCTATGCTTCACTTTGTGAACATTTCCCCTCATCCTATCACCACACACTGCTGAGAGGAGTCCAGCCTCATTCCTTTGCCTCCTGCTCCTTAGATATTTATAGACGTGGATCAGGATCCCCTCTGAGTCTTCTTTTTTCAAGGCTGAACAGACCCAGCTCTCTCAGTCTTTCCTCATAAGAGAGGTGTTCCATGCTCATTTATCATCTTTGTAGCCTCCTGTTACATCCCTCTATTTTTTTTTTTTTTTTTTTTTGGATGGAGGAGCCCAGAACTAGACACAGAACTTCAGGTGAGTCCTCACCAGGGCAGAGTAGAGGGGGAAGATCACCACCCTTGACCTGCTGGCCATATTCTTTGTAATGCACCCCAGGACCCATTGGCCTTCTGGGCCACCAGGTCAATGTCTTTGGCATTTCAGGAATCACCTCTTCATCGTGTTGCAAACAACCAACGCTCCGTAACTTCAATGTTGTTTATAAGATCTTAATGAGATAATGTATTTTATCCTCTTTTCAGGAAGAACCTCAAATTTTCCACATTTTATTCTGTAAACTCCATAGCTAATGTACAACATCCCATTTCTCTTTACAAGCTCATGGGAGATTAACATTTTCAGGCTATAGTATGAAACATGAGATGGCTCCAGAGATACTGCCTCAGGATCAAAAACAGAAAATAAGAGTCTAGTAACACTTTTCTATATTTTCGCATTTATGTTGCATCATGACTCAGTGAAGGTCACAGAGACTCATCTGTAATCTAGTTTGTCTCTTTTACAGACTCATTTCCCATTCAGAATTAATTATATAGATTTTTTTTTCTCAATTAGCCATACATACTTGAGCATGTTGGTTTAAACATAAAATACTGGCATGGAACAAAATTCTTCACTTCCTCGAGAACCTAAACAATGTTCAACTTGGCTCCTGACCAAAAATCATTTCCTGTTGATTATATGTGCTGTGACCATGACAGCATTAGTTTTTTTGTTCCCTCACACCCACAAAACATAATTTTCATGATTTTTTTTCCCTAGTCATAAACAGTAATGGTGAAAAACAATTTCCTGGAGTACTCTTCATAGATTCATAGGTTCATAGGTTCATAAGGTTGGAAAGGACCTATAAGATCATCTAGTCCAACCATCTTCCTATCACTATCCCTACCCAACTACTAAATCAAATCCCTTAGCACCTCATCTAAACACTTCTTGAACAAGAATTAGAAAGCTTTATGGAGAAGCATTGGTAAATCAGATGAAGTAACTGGACCTTTAAATTCAATGCGCTGCTCGGTTACAGACTTTATGCCTTGAATGAGTGCAAATGGAAGTGTTTACTTATTTTCTCCCTGAGTTATTTTGCATAATAATTATGAAGTCCAGCAACACTGAAAATTGGGGCCATTATCTAAAAAATCTGTATTCTTTGTGAGTAAACAAATGTAAGTCCATTTAGAAACTAGTCACTCGAGTTTGAATAAAGTTTGAGGAAATAACAGTTTAGTAGATAGATCCACAGGGTTGGAGGCAAAGGAAAGAGACCACAGACATGCAAATGAAATAAATGGGTAGATTTTAATGGATTTTTTTCATTATCAAGTGAGTTGTAAAATATAAGATTAAGAGAAGTGCAAAAAGGGGTTGTGAAGTAAGCGATAAGTCATCTTAAAAAAAATGCAAAAAAAAATACACACATTAGAGAGGTCAACATATATGAGTGCAAGGTGTGTATCTTAAAATCATTTTTTATTGATAGGATAAAGCAGAGGAACCATTTAAAGTAAATGATTGTTAGGGTTAAAGATAACGAAATTGCAATTATGGAAAGTACTGGGGACAAAAAATAATCAGTCTTTGCTCTTTATTATTAAATGTTCATATAGTTACGCCAGAAAGTGTTTTCTAAGATATGTCGAAAATAGGTACAGTAACAAGTATTAAAACATCATGTTCAGTCCTGTGAATGATGTGAAGCAGAAAAGATAACACCTAAGATAAAGCAATGAAGGGTATAGAGCAATGGCCAGCTGATAGAATCATGAGTCACTTTGAAATAATCAGAAAAATATAACTGATATCCAGAGATATGAAAGGAACTACCTGATCATCCTCTGATCCAGATCTTAACAAGTTTTTTAGAAAGTTGAGGAAGTTTCCTAAAGATTGGATGACTGCCAGTAAAATTCCAGCCTTTGAAAGGAGCAGAAGAGATGACTCAGTAAACTTGTTAGTCAGATGTCAGTCTGGCCAAACTAATGGAACAGTTAATTCAGGACTCTGTCAACAAAGAATTAGAGTCTAAAAACATAATTAATGCTAGTCAACATGTTTGCATGAAAAGTAGGTCTTGTCAAACAAACATGTTATATTTTTTTTGACAACGTTACAGGTCTACTTGATAAAGACAATGGTGTTGACATAATATGCTTGGATTTCTCCAATGAGTTTGATTTAGTACCACATGACATTTAGATTTAAAAACCCACATTACATGTAATTAACAGGGCATGTATTAGATGGATTAAAACTCTGTGTTTGACAGGTCTTGAAACAGAGCTTTTAATGGGGAGAAATCAATGAGTTGAGTTGTTACTAATGCAGTCTCCCATGGATTACAGACTTAATACAGCTCACTTCAGCATTTTCATCAATGAAGTGAAACTTTACCAGTTAAGTCTAAAGATGCCACAGTGGTTTTCAGTTCACCAGTACTGAATGCAGTGATGACTGTTTGGAATTGCTTGACCAAAGATTCAAAATGTAAGAGAATGAATTTAGAAAACAAAATTTTAAGAGAAGCTAGAGATCAGACTGACAAAATACACTGAACTGAAATTAAAGTCTACAGAAAACTAATCTTACAAGCAAAAATAAAAGGATTTTTGTGTAATGTTTTAACTAATATGATACTAGGCATCTATCTATCAGGGGAAATATTTAATATTGTCACTGTACTATAATTATATGAATAACACGTTTTTTGAGTTTCCAAACAAAATGACACTTGGAATAAAATATGGAAATCTTCAGAAAATGTCAACGCAAAATATTAGATATTTCCAAATGTTCTTTCAGCTCTTTTGGCCACAACAATTTATACTGATTTTGACCACACTTCATGAATAACTCTCAACCCTTTGGAACAATTTTATTTTATATTTTTCCCTAATGAATGTACTCATTCAAAAAAAAAAAAATCCATTCAGCTCAGTTTATTACTCAGCATTAGTAGAAAGGCTACTGAATTTCTTGTGTTGCTTGAAATAAAATGGAGTAAGGAAAAGAAGGGTGTTTGCAGATGAAGGAAAGTATTATGATTTTGCACTTGGAAAAAAAGTCTCTGTGTGATTTGAGCACTTTACAGAGCTGCGGACACATGGAAAACTTCTTTAACAGGGGAATGGGCAGAAAAGTTTATTTTATTTTTCCAGACATAATCATAAGATTGTCCAAGAACTAAAGCTAAGAGAAAACCAAACATAAAACACGATCCAACTGTCTACTAGAGACTGCATGGTGGATGAGCTCATCAGCCATCATAGTGTTGTCATCCCTCTTTTTTGGAATGTTTTAGACAAGACTAGATATCTATCTAAAAAATATGTAATTTAATCCATCTTCAGAAAAAAAAAAAGGAAGAAAACTCAGGCAATAAGCTCAGTTTTTGATAGATCACCATTTTGTTCTTCTCTGTCCATGGAGGCTAAAAAATCAAGTCAAATAAAATCAAACTAGATCAATCTGTCATGGTCAGATAATTCAGAATACTTCAGATTTTCTCTCAAAGACAACTCCTGACATCCTCCAAACCTCCATCTTGAGTGCCACCATCTCCCATTAATTCTTTTATGACTGCTAGACCCCTCCCAGAGCTGGTCTCCTGGCAGATTTCCCTCCATCTTCATAGCACTACACTATATTTACTTCGTCTTTTGTTTCTTAGCAGTGTCTGTGCTTAATTCCAAGTTATTTTTTCAGAATATAACCATAAGTACTTACACTCAATTTGGTCATCTTGTTATGTATGCCCATTGCACTGTATACGTTCTTTTAACTTGAATCCCAACACTAAGCTCAGTACTTCATTCTCCATGGCCTGATGTTCAGTAACTCTCTTCCTCCAGAAGATAGCATTGGCTGTTGATAAAGGTGATCTACTAAAACACTGTGGGTATTTTTTCCCCTTTTGTTTTTTAAATACTATACATCATAATGTAGAAAATTTTGGACACACTGCATATCCCATATTCTTTCAGGCCAGTGTTTCTACTACTTTCTGATTGTATGTTACAAAAACTTGACAGGTGTTTTTTTCTCCTTTTTCCTATTGTATATATAGTAAGTCATGGAAGAGAAGAAAGGCTTGATGGATTTCAATTTATTTACCCTCTCAAAAAAGAGAGCCTGTTTTGTAATATTCTTTTTTTTTCACATCTGTAGTGCAAATGCTGTCCTCATCCATGGCTGCTTCTGTCTCGGGCTGTTCTATTCTCTGGGAACTGTTCTGCAGTTGCACCAGCTGTTTTGGGTAGTAAAAGTCCTCATGGTTTCCATTGCATTGACTACACTGCTTTATTGAAAACTGAACTCAGAGTATAATTCGTAAGAAAATTTTCATGGTGCCTGGCTGAATGTAAGTGGAAAGAACAACTTTCACTTATAAATGAGTATATCCCTTTCTGACCATCTGAGACTAATCCTGTTTTTTTCTACCAGTTAGCATTTTCAGCATGTTTAGGCTTTAGGCTGCATCTTACAGGGATAGTGGAGTTGCCCTTGGAGGCTCATTTCCTTGATTCTTTTCATTTCCAGTGAAATGCCTGGTCTAGGATGGAAATAGCCCAAGCTGCTTGTCTTAGTCAGAAATTTGAGTCTTCTCAGTATTAATGAACCACTTCGTGACAGCTCCACTCTTTCTGTTTATTTCTTTCACTATCAAATTGCTCTTCTACAGATTTACATCAACTAGTTGTCCTCAGTAACCCACTTTCCTCTGTGTCCTGAGCTGGACTTGGTATGCTATACAGGAAAGTAAGAGAAGGTGAGCAAGATCTTAGATCAGGACTCTGCTCTGGACTCTGCTCTGATGAATTACATAGCCAGAATTCTTCCTTTAAAAGTATGAATCTGATTAAAAGAAGGCAAAATATTTTTTCCCATTGATTACCCCAGAGAAAAGATTCTGTACTGGTTAGGCAAGAGTATTTTCCACTGAAAACAATAAGAATGTTTGAGAGGTAAAGAAAACAAAACTGGTACCCAGTATAACCTGTGTATAATTGACAAGTTGTGTGTGTACCTTTGTGTTAACAATCCTCTGTGATTTTTTAGGATTTGGTTGTATTTTTTTTTTCCCCATCAAGGACAAGGATCATGAAATGGTACTATGCATGCTATTTTATACAATGGTGACTCATCCTCAAGAGGCAGCATGGAGCGGGAGATGATGAAAAGCATATGCCAAGTTAACAAACATTGTACATGCACTACAATGTGTCTATGACTTTCCAAACAAACACTTGGAAAAAAAAAAAACCTAAAAGCAAAAAACAAGACAGGTGCATGTAGATTTATTGAACAGGCTGTCCAGCCTATGTGTAAAATCTTTGTGACAGAAGAATGTACACCATGCCATCCTGCAGGTTTCTCTTGGCTTACTCATCACCTACTGGGAAGTGCAGTCCTTGTTCATTACTGCCTCATCTCTTGGGAAATACATATTTACAAGTTGCCTTCCTTTTGTAAAAATAAAAAATTGGGAATAAAATCCTTTGTCAAGTTTATTCCCTTAAATGTAGTTTAATATAGTCTCCTTTTACACATGCTTTGAGCTGTTTTCTATCTTCTGTACATCACTAAGCTGTGTGCAAGCATTCAAAACTTGAAATCAAGAATGAATCTTCTGGTGATAATTTTTTGCTGGCTAGATAAGGTTGCTTTGGACTTAAAACATTGTATAACCAAGAGCATTGCCTGATGCTTGAAGAGTTTTCTCATGGCAATAAGGGTGGCCCCAGCCAGACTCATCAGATTTGCTTCAACTGACTAAGTGAAATCTCCTGGCAATTAAACAATTAGTCCTTACTATCAGAGGGTTATCCCCACATTTGCTGAAAACTTTTCTAAAGTGGCTTCATTGAAAACAAGATTCGAAAAACAAGAAATAAAGAATGTGAAAGGCTTTCAGCCAGATGGATATGTATTTTGTAAACGTCTGTTTATGACAGTATTTTCCCAGTTTTCATCAGCTTTCGTCATCTGTTTAATTTATTTGTTGTCTGAAAATCTTTGAAAGAAAGTGTTTGCACAAGTGTGAAAACTTTCCATCTCAAGTTTTTCTTCTCTTTCAGAAGGAAAATAAAAGCTATTCCTCCTGCAATCTAGATGCTGTCCTATGCTTTGAACCACTTTCTATGAGCAATTCGGCCACTTCTCCATGGACTAGTCAACAGATTTATTCCTATCACAAGGAAATGAAAAGGAATAGATTATTGGAGATATATATATATATATATATATATATATATATGCATATAAAATAAAGCAGAGAGAGAGTCTCTTGTGTTCAACAAACATGCAGATTTTGTATTAAGACTCATGATTTAGTGGCAAATACTGTTGACAGGTGAACTGTTGGACTGGATGATCTTGGAGATCTTTACCAACTTTGATGATTATTTGATTCTATGATTCTATGAAAAGGAAAGAGAGAAGGACTACGATATTTCTTAAAAAGCAAACAAACAACAACAACAACAACAACAAAAAACAACAGGAAATCTATCAATCAGTTTGCTCACCACTGACTCCCAGTAGCTAATGTATACTGCAAGTGGCCTTACTAGGGCACATGTACACAGGTATAACTTATTAAAACCCTTTTTTCCTCTGGGCCAATCAGTTGTGTGGGTATAGCTGAAAGGTGTTATCTAGTACATCAAATGTAATATTGCAAATATGAGCTAAAGTCATGGTAAAACTGCAGTTTATTTGCTTACTTCTCCTGAAGATCCCATTCCTAAGAGGAATGTTTTCCATATGCCATAGGTCTTGCCCAGGATGTTGATCTCCAAGTAGTTTAGTGGTGGTTGCAAAAACACTCATGAAAACTGTCATGATATTGATGCAGACAGATTCCCTAGCACAGGATTAGAAACTTAAAAACAGGGCCAAAATGGGCAGCTCAGCTCTCTGCTTCACAAATGTTGAAGTGATGCTGAAGTTGCTTCAACAGTGAATGTGTGCTTCTTCAAGACCAGGGAAAAGCAATGACAAGCCAGATCTCTATGTTCAAACCAGAGATGCTTGTTGAATAATTTTGACTACTGCTTCCTTCCTCAACTGTGACAGAAATTTATGATAACATGGGTACAGTGACAGCTACACAGAGCTTCAAGTCATCTTGCATTTTCAAGAGTACAAAATTTACATTTCTACTGAAAAAAACATCTTATGTATTCAACCTCCTGATAGGGTAGCTGATTAGCTATTGGGTATTTTGCATTTAATCTACATGGACAAAACTGTATTAAATTATATTAAATTGTATTTAATTGTATTAAACTGTATTAAAGAAGCCCAGAAGGCCAACTGTATCCTGGGCTGCACCAAGAGAAGCGCAACCAGTAGTTCAGGGGAGGAGATTCTACTCCTCTACTCTGCTCTTGTGAGACCCCACATCAAGTACTGCATCCAGTTCTGGAGCTGCCAACACAAGGAAATGCAGTTGTTGGAGCAGTTTCAGAGAAGGGCCACAAAGATCATCAGAGGGCTAGAGCACCTCCCCTGTGAAGATAGGCTGAGAGAGATGGGGCTCCTCAGTCTGGAGAAGAGAAGGCTCCAAGGAGACCTGAGAGCAGCATAGAGGGAGGCCTGGAGAGGGACATTCTGTAAGGGCATGTAGCAAGAGAATGAGGGAAAATTGTTTTAAACTGGATGAGGTTAGATTTAGACTAGATGTTAGGAATAAATTATTTATTGAAAGGGTGGTGAGACATTGGAAGAGGTTGCCCAGAGAGGTTGTGGATGTCTTCAGGATGAATTCAAGGCCAGGCTGGATGGGACTTTGAGCAATCTGGTCTAGAGAAAAGTGTCCCTGCATGATCTTAAAGGTCCCCTCCAACCCAAACCATTCTGTGATCCTATGATTCTATGAAATCTACACAATCTATACCATCTTTGTAGAAAACATGTGAGACTTTCCTCTTCCTTTACTTCTGTATGCATTAACTCTCTGTTCTGTACATGGCCATAGTTAGAGGAATGACAGAATTTTCAGCCTCAACAGGAACTCTGGCAACTTTTTGAAGACTTATGTCTAAGCTTCCATTATAACATCAAATTCTTAATTAGATTATCCATTCATAAATATTTGAGATGTCCTTCCCTTCTGGCCTACATCTAACACTTTAGAGGAATGTAAGAAGAGGGTTGGAGGGTTTTTTTTTTATTGGATTGGGGGGAGGGAGGTCATTACATGACTGTCATCTGCTGAGTGGAAGACTTAGTTATCCTGGGACAATTCAGATTGCACAAACCACCAGTAAAAAGGAGGGAAGGAGGGAAGGAGGGAAGGAGGGAAGGAGGGAAGGAGGGAAGGAAAAGGAAGGAAAAAATGTTCTTTCATACAGCTTTGTGGAGTTTTCTGCTACTTAGCTCTGAAATCTAAATTTCTCTTTCACCCAAATATTCCTGCTACTGCATTCATTACCAAGGCTGAATCAAATGCTGGAAGTCAGACTACATTTATAATGGGATTAATCGAGTTTTGAATGGATAATTTATGGCTGATCAAATGCTGTTCAGATTGGATGCTGAGCCAAAATGTTCTAGCAGACATATTTAAAGGAAAATAATAATGACAAAAAACTTTCATTTCCATTTATAATCTACCTTTGCTTGACCTTAATTCAGTTAGTTTATGCAATATTCATACCAGTAAAAAATTTTTCCTATATCTTTTTAAATAGTTCCACTGTAAGCTTGAGTGGATAGTAAAAGGAAATTGTAATAATGAATAGAGTCTTTTGAAATATTCATAGGGAAATTCAAAGGGCTCAGAATCTGATCTTTTTCCATTGCTTCAACTTTGTAAAATTGTTCCAATTCTGCAGAATTTCCTGTTATATATCATATATTTTTGCAGCCAGAAAAATAAGGCAAATTTCATTCTATGTTCTGTTTTTGGGGGCTAAAATAGATCATGGCTACTTTTAAAAACGCAAAATAACAGTACGATTCTAAGTACAGAAGTGTTTTGTTTTGTTTTGTTTTTTTAATTTCCTGCTAAAGTCTCAAAAACAGGTATTACAGGGATGCTGAATTTACCAGTCTGTTGCACTTAAGAATATATTTAAATTCCTATGCAAAAAACAAAACAAAACAAAACAAACAAACAAAAAAAACCCCTTCAAGCTACATCAAAGCTAGACTGCTGAGATCTTGGAAAAAAAAAATAACACTTTGGATTTTACTGAACCTAACTCAAGTTTCATCTTTTACTATTGAACCCAACAAAATCTTTTATTAATATCTTTATTTAAACTGTTGCAGCCAAGATGAAGTCTGTGAAAATGAAGGTTTACATCAGCTGAAAATCTGGCCTTGAGACTTTAGTAAACATCATATATCTTTAGTCAACCTAACCTTTGCTCTCCTGGTATTTAGAGTGCAGTTATGACCACAATGCTGAGCATGGCCAATTTTGTGAAAAGCAATCAGTTCACAAGGCAAATATTTTCCCTAGTGCTTTGTTTTGCTAAGAGAGATGGTCAGAACAAAATGTTGGTGGCTGTTTTAAGGTGGTTGTTTTAGGTAAATCATGGGGTGTGGCTATAAAACTAATAATATTGGGTTTTCATCACCTTCCTATGATTTAAGATTATCATTTTGGAGAACACTCAGCACTGTCCATCAGCTGGTCTCTTGAAATCGTTGAATGACTTTAGGAAAAAATAATGAAAAAAACCATATATTTAAGAACAATCCAATTTATGGGAAAGAAAAAAACATATATAAACAAATTAAAAAAAATAAAAGTGAAATCCAGGATCTGGAGAAATAAAAAATTTCTCGTCAGGTAAAAGAAAGCAGATCCTAATCACCATGCAGTTGGTTACTGCACTCATACTGATACATGGCCATGTTATGCCTTTCTAAGCTCAGCACCATGGACTGACATGGTTTCAGCTCTTTTGAGGGGAAGGAGATTGTGGAACAGAATTGTAGAATGGTTAAGGGAAGTTTAGGGGGTAACCTACCTACCTCAGTATGAAACTGAACTCATGCTGTTCATGAAATATGTTGATAGTCAAAAGTTTCCACAGGAGAAAAGAGTAATCTTTCCAGTCCCACTCCCTGGGGTAGGCAGGGAGGAGCCTGCCCAGCTCATTGCATTAGAGCCCTGGGAATGAGACATTTTGGTTTGATTTTTTCAGATTTTTAATTAAAATGTTTATCATTCCACAGCAGATAAGATGTACATGGAGTGAAGGCATTTTTCTTTTCCTACTCTTATTTATTTTTCTTCAGTGCTTCTTCCCTTGTGAATAGCATCACTTCAAGTGAAATAAAATTCCCCTCTTGGTCAAATACACTGGAGTTTTGTTGGAAACAAAGCATCTGACGTTGTTTCAATTTTATTTCTTTCTCTTTAAATGGTTTACCCATACACTTTAAGAAGGCGATCCCTTTCATGTCTCTTAGCACATCCTCACTGGCAGCTACAGTGTGTGCACTTTATTAGAGCATTTTTTCCCCCTAGATATAATGGCACCAATTAAATTACCTTGCAGCCTGACCTTAATCTGGCAGGAATGATTATTCCATGAAACAGTTAGGGCTCTAATTGACATGAAGTGCCTGCAAAATATGTCTTTTGCAGCAGACCCTGTCAAAGTCACATTGATATGCTAATACCTATAGCTGGGAGAATCACTTCATAAAGAGAGACACTGAAAATTGAATTATTTCAATTTCAGTACCTAGGAATCTAGTGATCTGTCTGTATATGTAACTAAGTAGGTGCAGTACTTTATATGGGTAAACAGCTGTACTAGGGCGTTGCCATGGAAACTGCTTGACTCATGACAATTGTGTTAGTGATGAAGTCATTAGTGGTGTGAAATGTACTTTGAGGTTGTCAAGTGTACACTCCAGGAATATTTCAACAGTATTAGTGGAGCCTTTTCATTTGCATAATTTAGGCTTTCGCATATGATCTTGTTATGGTGCAGGGAAAAGGCACACCACAGCCATGGCACAGTTGTGCTCAAATACAAGCATCACTCTTGTGTGGCTCTGCAATTAAACACAATCAGTTCCTCAATGCAAAATAAAACTCTCTTTACAGCTGAACATTTCTTTTCTTGATTTCTTTCTTTTTTAAGCAATAATAATAATAAAAAAAACTTATTTAAGACATAGTGCTACTCAAAGTATGAAAATTTTATGATGACAAGTTAACTCTGAAGGTCTGGACCTCTGAGGGTTGTTCTTTTTGGTTGGTTGTTGCTGTTCTTAAGAAAGCATCTCCAGATTTCCTCCAGAGAAAATGAGAAGGTTCAGAGCCACAGAGAGCTATTTCTTCTACTTCTTAGATTCTCACTATTTATTACAATTTGTGAGATTTCCTACACTATAAACTTAATGCCAGAACATTTCTTGGAGTCACATGTCCTTATTTCTACTTCAAAGTATTTCAGCATTTCAGTTTCAGACTATGGAAAGTTTTTCTTAACTCTACCAGCAGGAGAATACAGGAAAGATTTTAACAAGTCCTAGACAAGGAATCTGAAGGCACTTGTCTATTTTTTTGTGTAGTGCTTGGTAGTATGGTGTTAGTAAAAGATGCAGTGTTTATTCTTTTCTGTGGTCTGTCCTTCCTGTAGGCTGTCCCTGAATGGGCAGGCAGGCAGTAGGGAGGGTTTGCAGATCTGCTTCCAGTGGGCAGACTGGGTGCACCAACTCTGCTATGGTAGTCACCTATTTTTAAAGGAATAATTAATGTTCACTAGGTCATGTGGCTTAAAATTTAATTAAAAATAAAACTAAAAATAAAAAGGAAAGAATACATGTTTAGTCCTCTCATGCAGTTGTAAGACCCACACATGCTCAGGCTGGAGGTGTCACTGGTAACAGGAGATCAATGCAAGTGCTCAAGATTGTCTCCAAGATAAGTCTGTTAATGCCAGACCTCATGAGTTGATCTTATTTCTTTACAGTGTTTGATCTATTGAAATGCAATCTAATGCTGTATGTTCACCCTATATGTTCAGCCTAATACTGTATAATCACCAGGCTCTTATGTATTAATTACAGCTTAGCTTTACAATTGGGATGAGCAGAAAAGTAAGCATGAAATCAAAGCTGGATTTGATTAGCATAGTTTGACAGGATCCTTACTAGTCAAGGGTATCTTTAATATTGTATTTAAAGTATGTGCATCTGTGTGTGAGAAGATCTGTGTGCAGGAAGAGACATTTTATCAGTCTCTGGCAGCATAATAACAAACTATTTCAAATCATTGCCTATTTCAAGAGATTTGAGTTATTCATAGGTTTCAATGGCTTTCTGAATCAATTTGTTTTCCTGTCCAGTGTCCCCCATTCCACCAAGAAATAAAAAGAAAAACAAAACAAACAGACAAACAAAAAAAAACTGTTTTTCTTCTGAGCAACAGATTCATTAAAAAAAAATGATGACAGGAAGTTTATCTTTCCTCTTCTGTCTGAAAATTTGAGATAATCTATTGATGTGAGTAGGCTAACAGAAAAGAGAACAGAACAAGCAGATGAGACTCTGTTAGTCTGACAATCACCTCATACTAAGAAAAAAGATTATACATCAAACTTCATGCTGAAATCCTACCTTTCTTTCAAAGTTAATTCATAATGCCAGATTTCACAACTTAGGTTTTTTCCATTTAATCCATTGAATCCTTAGAAGTTTAATATTTTGCATTGGCCAAGATGGAAAATTTTGCATGGCTGATCCCTTATTAACTCTCTTCCATCACAATATGGAAAAGCTGAAAACATCCATAGGGAGCTGCCTGAAGAAATTAAAATTATCTTCATAATAAACTGTTAATAAAAAAGGTGCAGTTATATCTTCCATGATTCCTCCATATGCTTTCTGTAACAAATGGCTTACCTTATTTTTTCAACAGCAGTAATGACAACATTGGCTGTACTTTCTGAGTTAGACTTCAGGGTCCTAAACAACTGCAAAATGCTCAATCAGCCCTAAAGTCAATTTAACCTATTACTTAGATCTACTGTGTGATTTATTCCTTTGAAGGAATAAGAAAAAATTGGGAGATTTTTGTTTATCCACACAGTTCTCCAGCTCCCTTTGCTCAATATCTCACCCATAGGGATGTATATTTCTTGAGTATGGAGGAAGCAAACCTTGGATATATACCAAGTTCTTTGTCATTATTACTACATAAAACAGTTGCATGTATATTTTGGGTGAACTCTCAAATGAAAGGATTGGAAAATAAAAAAGGTGAGTTTGAAAATCTTCTGTCCATCTGGCCTTTGCAATTAATTGAGCAAGATCATAAGCTTACTTTTATGCCACAGAAACCCATCAAAAACTGACATAAACCAACAATTTAGGAAGTAGCTAGTTTGGTTATCTACCTAAAATCTGTCACTGTTCTGACCTGTATTAAAGGAATAAATGAAAGATATTGCTCTGAGTGTTTCTATCTATATCAGCTGAGGCAGATGAACCTGGGTCAAAACAGAAACTCCCATCTCTAGTTCCACTCCCTGTTACCACCTGTCAATCCAGTGGAATCTCTTTATCTTCTGAACTAGGAAGAGACCTTCTGTACAGGAAGAGAGGAGAGCACAACCCCTCAGGACCCCCAGCAAGAGCTCTGTGCCTTCTCCCAGCTCTCTAGAGCATCCTCCCACCTCTCTGATGATCCTTCCCTGTTCCCTCAGTAGTATAGCTAATATAGATTGTGAGCTGACCTTGTTCACTTGTGTCTATTTATACAGATGCATTAGATGCTACAACTTCTCACTGGCAATGGTTTCCTCTGGTAATACTATTCTTCGAGTCACATTTCTGCCTTGAAGACATAAATGCAAACTCGTGCAATCAGCCCAAATCTTTTTTGCTTTCTGGATTAGAAATGAGTGGCAGGGTGGATTTAAAGATTGTGGCTCTCATCTGTTTTATCTGCAATTGATATTCCTTGCAAAAGCTGCACATGTTAATGCATTGTAACCTGCATACACAGTTCAGACCATTTTGAATTCGGATCTGATTTAGCACAACTACAGACCAGGGCACAGCAAAGAAGAGAGACAATGCATAAAAGGAAGCGCAACTGTGTTGTGATGGACAAATAAGAGAAGAACTCTAAACTAAAGATTTCAGGCAGGTATGAAATGACACTTCTGGCAGATATTTTCAGGCTTCCTTGTCAGCAAAAGCCTGATGGGTGAGTGAAAGTGAGCAGAGAGAAGCTTGATCATCTTTGTTCAATCCTCCAGAGGACAGCTCCCTGCAGTACTGATGTGTTTTTTTTCTCCCTAGAATAAGCAGCCACAGAATGTTAACAAGCTTCATTTTCCGTTCCCAACAACTAGGAAGTGACCTTTGACCGCTTCCCTGGCTGTTTGTGTTCTTGATGCTGATAGAGCCAGATTTTCACAAGACAGACCCAGGTAATTTTCATGGCAGCCACACTGTTGCGAACCAATTAGCAAGCCAGCTTGATAGGGTAAGGTTGCAGAGATGCCCGTGGCTACTTTAATAAAGTTTCTTGTGTATCAGTATGATACTATTGATTTTTCTCCCTTTGGACCAAAAGACTAAAGTTCAAGCTCTGTAGCAGATAAGTGAAAACTATGGAGATTCCACACCATGTATACTAATTTAACCTTATTTTGGGAAGAAAAAAAATAGAAGATATTTTACACAGGCTCCCTTTTGCTTTTGTACACATCATTTAACATTACTGCAAATTAAGCTGTGGCTACACTGCAGATTCTGCTGGCATAAAGGTCAGCATTTTATTACAGACCAAGTCACAAGCAGAGAGCTAGACACCTTGCAGAGGCACATATGAAAACATGATTTCTGCATGCAGATGTAGACAGAGCACTCATCAGAGGCAAAGGGATGCTGGAAGTACAAAAGCATTGGGACTGAGGTCCCCTCTGCTTAATGAGTTCCTGCCCATCAGTTAAACCAGAATAGATGTTGTGTGGATTTTTAGCCCACAGAGTGGAGGGTTTAAGCCACCTTGGCTTAAGCCCTTTTCTCTGAGGTATTCAGCATTTGACTGAAAGAATGGTATTTCAAAGAGTGATCCCAGCTGGATGGGGTGGAGAGACTGCATCATATCATTGACATTTAAAATAATTGATAGCTTGATATTTTTGATAGTGGTTAGCACTGGTTGAAAAGAGAAAAGGGGAGCATAAGATGCAAGATTCCTTTCCCCTATGTGAGCTAGCAGCATCCTGAAGCACCAGTGAGCATGTGTCTTATTGATACCGGTTTCCATAACTATCCACATTATTCAGTCCCACTGACCCAGACCTTCAAAAGACATATGCCATATTCCATAGGTTTTGAATTAAGTGGAGAGAGTAATAACGGTTTAATTTTCTTTGCCTTCAGTGGTATTTGGGCTTCTAAGACAGTCCCTTTTGTCTACATCTTTAATCTCCTTTCATGAACATGATTTCCATAATATTCCTTAAAGAGAAAAATAAAGAAGAGATGGGAACTTTACTGCAATGTAGCGCTTTTGTTACAGCTTGTGGGCTCCCTCCCAAAACAGCTGCCTTCACATTCAGTTGCGGGAATCCAGAAGGATGCTCAGTTTGGACAAACAGGAATATTTTTTCAATGTGATCCATTTAAAACTCACTTAGCTTGGCTCCCTCTCCCAAGGAATTGGATTAATTCTGTTTTTTAATGAATGTTCCAATACGTAACTGGTTGGCAAAATGCCAGTTCTACAATCTACAAGGTACAGTGTGCAGTGTTTAATTCCATTAATAATAACCGTGAACTCCGTGGATTTGGGGTAATTCCTGTAAGATACTGGCTCCATAAACAAAAGTCAAACCAACAGCTGCTGAATAATCCCATTCTATATATTCCAGTCGACTTTCTGGCTGTTTGCTACGGATTACTTTCTCAAGTTCTGAGTAGAAAACACCCCTCTTCATGGATAGTTCGTAGGTTTATATCTAACATAGTTTTGTATTTGCCTCTGATACTTGATGTTGAGAAAAAAGGAATTAATTGGCTTCATGCCATCATTTTAATGATGTTAAGAATCACAAAGTGAGGAGCGTTTTCTGGGCTGTCCACAGCCTCTGAATTTGACATGAAGTTCCAATTTACAAAAAGGAGTGGACTACTCTTTATTTTTTCCTGTTATACAGAAGGATTTTATCTCCTACGACATTTTTGTGTCTTTAACACACCACAGAGTTATCCCTGCATTCAAGGTGTGCTAAGCTGAGAGTTCAGGAAAAGCAAATCAGCCCTTGTACCACCTTCCTCACCTGCATGCAGTATAAGAGCTGCCAGCCAAGCTGAAATATATGAGAAAAAAGCAGTCATTTGCTGCTGTATGAAATAAGACACGTGCCACTCATTTTATGTAGGCATCTCACTCTTAAAGCTGCACTCCTACATTGAGGATACATGAACTAGTGAGCAAGTAGTCTCATATTTCACCAACCACAGTGTCATTGCAGCTTATGAAATGGCACATTAGGCACACCTCACTAGGTTTATTCTTTTGTCTTACAACAACACTCAGATCCTCATACGAACAGGCATTAGTGTTTCTGATACAGGGTGAGGTCTCACAGTAAAACAAACTGCCACACAGCTCAACTTTCTTCTTTGTCTTGGATTTCTTCAAAGATTATTGCACACAGCAGCACCAAGTGGTTACCTGCCTATTGCTTTGGATCCGGTACTGCACACAGTGAATATGTTTTTTTCAGGAATATTTCCCTATTCTTGGATACATTCTAGTACAGTGTGGCTGACCTGCTAGACTTCTCTGAATAAGGTTCAGAAGGTTCTGATGAAACATAGTATATCCTGAAATGGCGTTGAAAAGACTTTACTCTTCAGGCTTGTTCTTCTGTTTTGTTGTGGTTTAAGCTGGCGGGCAGCTAAGCACCACAAAATCCATCTCAGTGAAAAAAAAAAAAAGCAAACTAGAACTCGTGGGATAAGATTAAAAAAAAAAGAAACAACAGAGAAAAGGAAATTAATATAGTAGTAATAATAATAATAATATATATATATTTATAAAGAGATTGCTCAGCACCCTTCAATGGATACCCAGCTAGTCTCTGAGCATGATGTCATTTATTATGGAGTATACTTCTGGCCAATCTAGGTCAGTTGTCCTGCTTCTGTCCCCTCCCAGCTCCTTGTGCCCTCTCAGACCTCTTCATGGACAGGACTGTACAAGAAGTTGAAACATCCTGAGTCATTGCAGCAGTGCTCAACAGCAACTGAAATGTAGGTGTGTTGTCAACATTGCTTTTCTTCAAAAGTCAAAACATGATATTATACCAGACACTTTCAGGAAAATAAACACCTCTGTCCCAGCTAAAACCAGGACAAGTTTCCAAACATTGCAAAAAACATTTACAGATGTGCTTGGATTGCTAGTACACATATAAAGCCTTGGAGCACCTTCACGTGAGAAAAAAAATGCTTGGAGTTGAATGAATAAAATTGCTATGGCTCTTTGAAAATGTAATGAACTCATGGTGCCATATGCTGACTGTGTATACTGTCATAATTAATGAATATGGGTGGAATATGAGAACAGAGTGAATCCACAAAGACAGGATTCACTTCTCAACATCTTGACCAACAGCTACAACATTATCTCAAATAGCACTTTACCCAGAACATGATCTTTTTGTGCAAGTGCTGTTCTGCAGTGATTCTAACAGTAGTGTGTACAAAAGAAATGAAGTAGGAGTCAGAGGCACAACTCTTCTCTAAACATCAAAATATTCATCTAAACAGCTTATTTAGTTGGATGTAATGTATATAAAGGCACCGATATTTTACAAGAGGGCTTAAAGAAGTTTAATGTTTACTGGCTAGTATCACTGAGACACTGGGACAGAACTTAAGAGTGATTTCATCATATAGTGGTTTTGGACTAATGATGACCACACTGGGAAAGTTTTCAACACAGGGTTTTATCAAGAGCTATATGTTCCTCTGAAGCCAGTACAGCAACAGCAAAAGATCCAGGAATGGTGCAGTAGCCTACTATAGACTGATGAAACTATATTTGTGATCCAGCACCTGCCTTGTGCAAGAAGCAACTGTGAGATGTTCAGGTGTTTACTGGCTGGGATACTTTGACTGGCAGAAAATTCAGGTGCTGAACATCACTAAGAGCTGCAGGAAAAGCCAGGGGAAGCTCCAACTCTAACAGTGAGCACGTGTCTCAGTTTTGTCACAAGGCAAATACTGTCTGGGCTGACTTATTTCTTGATCTACTAAAAGCACTGACAGGTCTTTTGAGAAACATAAGAAAGGAGACACTAAGCTCTTCTTGGACTCTCCACTTCCATCAGTACCAGATAAAAGAATGAGTTAGTCTGATCCAAGGAAAAGTCTGCATTAATAGTGAGTTACTTGCAAAGTAACTTGAGAAAGTGAACTTCAGAATATTGGTTGCATTTTTGTTGTTAACCTTTATTTTGCAGGTTACTCAGTGTCACCGGTTTGCGGGACAGTTTGACCCGGTACCGTGACAATTGAGGCAGGGGACCCATGGGCCCACACCCCGGGGAAAGGGAAAGGGGAAAGGGAAAAAGGAGAAGGGAGATGGGCCTAGGAACAAAACAGCAGCAAGGATCTGAGGAGAAAAGCTAATTTACTAAATAGATATCAGAAAGGAAAATAACACAATATAATATAATATAATTGGAATTGAGGCAAATGGATCAAATAAAATGAGCAAGAGAGAGAGTGTCTGATAAACCGAAGGCCTTATGCTAACGCTGAAGGTGGACGGCTGCAACAAACATCCACTGCTGAGCTCGGTCCCGAAGGGAAGAGAGAGTCCCGTGACCGCAGACAGTTTTTATCTTTCCCTCTGGGCGGAAATATGTAAAAATGAAAAGCATCGCAAAGTCCTCTGGGGAATGTAGTTCTTCTTCTCTTCTGAGACAGGTACACCCAGAACTATCAACGATCCACAGAGCTGGAGCATTAACTCTTTAACTCCCAATACTCCACATGATGTTATGATGTGGAATATTAATAATACAACAAAAATCATAGAACCATAACACTCAAAGACAAATAACCAAGACAAAAAATCAGTTTAATTTTCCAAGTCATAAAAAGAGCACGGATATATAGATAGCTTAGTGATTTTGCCAAGGCATGAAACCTTCTGGATTGAAGGCAGAGAATAATCACTCAGCAGACTGATTAATGCCAAAGCTGCAATTCTGTCTGATGCATGAAGGCAGAAGATGTATGAGGTTTACAGAGGTAATTCTGATGGTATATTTCCAGACGGGTACCCTACCTCACAGTGATTAGCACAGGATGCAAAGGGGTATCCTCAGGACTTAACTATCCCAACACAGAAGACCACAGTGAATGAGATTGGCAAAAAGGCAATGGGAAGTAGGAAAAAAAAAAAAAAAGATTATCTCTTTTCTTCTCTTTCTGCACTGTTTGTCAAATGTCTAAGCATTTCTGAGATGGAACCATTCTACTGATCTTAAATGCAAATTTCTGAACTAGTCCTGGATAATGTTTTTGATTTGATGGCACTTCCAGATAAGCTTTGCTGGCTACTTTTGAGTTCTTCTGACTATTGCTAAGACTGAGGATCCAGTAGGAGTGAAGAAATGTGGAGGTGACAAAAATGTCTCACTGTGTATGGTGAGGTCATTTTGGGAATGCAGAAATCTTAGATGCTTCGTTTGAAACTGTGAAGGCTGGACAAACAAACTCTTCTCTCTCCTCATTATTTTCTTTCTTTGTCCAATAATACACATACATCTTGACACTGATGTTGTCAATGTCAGTGTACATTGATTGATATTGAACATCTTGAGTTTTAAACGTTATTATGCTTTCCTAATTCTCACAAGAGGAGAATTTCCTTACAAATGCCATCCTCCTCATATCCCTTTACCACACAACTATTTTGCCTATGCCAAGTACTGAGCACTGATATTGCCTGTGCCCATAAATGTTGTCAGAGGGATGTTCAGTGAACATCTGACAAATCCTTTTGTCAGATTTTGTGTTCACAGAACACCTTAGTGTTGCTCCTTTTGATACAAGAATAATAATATTGTATTGATCTTTTTTAGAACCAACATTGTGCTTTGTAATTGTACAAGCTACACAGAAGGGAGCAATCCCTAGACAGACATTATACTCTGACTAGCAGAGGAAGCACAGCCTGTTCTGAATCAAGAGCTGGAGAATGTATAAATCATGTGAACCAGTATGAAATTAAATGACTGACCTCTGTACAGTTCAGAGACACAGTTCCTAGGCCCTGCCAATCCACGAAGATGAATTCCTGAGCTGTCACTTGAGCCCTTTGAAAACAACCTCTTTGACAGTTAAAACGAATTGGCAGAGCAGACATATGAGCATTGTAGCTTTCAGATTGATGAGGTATTTGAGAGAGAGCAAGTTACTCATGAAGGTTTCTTATTATGCTTTGTAGTTCTACAACTGACTTGAGTTTCTTACCTTCCCTTCCACAGGATGCACAAGATCTGGGGTTTTGCTTCTGCACATTAGAAAATCCCAAACAAAAGTATTAATTACGCAGGTGTTGAACTGATACATGTCTGAGTTCCATCAGAATGTACCTCAAGAGAAAATAGGTTTTCCCTTTCCGCAAGGAGACCCACCCCTACTTTGCTGCCAGTGCAAATTTTCTCTTGACTGCTTCTTGTGGGTCACTGACAGGTTTATTTTCTGTTGGATTGGTTGTTTTTAGATCACTGATTTTAATATCAGTGATTTGCTGTGGATCCCCTCATACTACTGCTGGGAAGCATTAAAACAGATACTAGAACTGGGCACAGGAGAAAATGTTGCCCAAACTGAAATTCATCTACCAGCCCTGCAGTCACACTTGGACTGATGTAAAGTTACAGTTCATAGTTCCACCACTCTGAGGAAGTTTTTATTTTGACTTCCATACCTGTGAAAATCAGGTCAGTGAGCAGCTATGCACCACAGGAGAAATAGGATCCCATCCTGCCTTCTGCAGCATACCAACAGTGTAGTGTTTTACTAAGCCTTTGGACTTCATGAATTCTCTCATGCTACGTGCATGAAAAATTAAAAGATAGAGAAGATCCAAAGATCTCTGTTATGACTCCAATAGCGTCATAAGAGAAAAATCTGTGTGGCTGAAAATTGTACATTGTCCTGAAGCTCTTCTCTCTTCAGTACAATTTCAAGGTATCTCTGATCATGTCCAAAACCCTACATAGAGTGACTCAAACTGCTTGAGTGACTTGCTTAGATTGAATGATCACATCCATGAGAAATGCAGCTGTCAGCATCAAGTATACAGCTGCCTGGTAAACAACTATCCTCTTCATGAAAATGTGAATATAAAACCACTTTTTCCAGCAAAATAATTAAGTAAATAAATAAATACATACATACATAAATAAAGATAAAAAGTTAGTCTCTTTAATTTGATCCCTCAACCTAGGGAAAATTTCAAGAACT
The DNA here is from genome assembly GCF_038088225.1 of Cyrtonyx montezumae. NCBI lineage: Eukaryota > Metazoa > Chordata > Aves > Galliformes > Odontophoridae > Cyrtonyx > Cyrtonyx montezumae. Next base: position 1,039,317 of record NW_027072047.1, read on the forward strand.
GAAAAATTCTAAATGGTCTTTGACTATAGGTTAGCCCAAGCACTACCTTGCATTCATTTAGTTGTTGCATTTTAATTGTTGTTGAGGTTTCCCTTTTAAAATTTTAGTTATATAAAAGCTTTTTCATTTGGAGAGAGTAAAAAAGCCTGAAAAATACTGCTAAATCTATTTGAAAGTCAAACTTGTGCAGGTAAGAGAGAAAGCTCTCCTGACAAATGCCTAAACCTTATCACACTTCCAAGAGGGAGCAGCTCAGCTACAATATTCAAGAAGTTAAAAGCAAATATCTCCCTTTCTGTAGTCATTGTTTCATTGGTGGGCCTTGTAAAGTCTCAAGGAGACAGACCTCTTCCTATTTTTTATAAGGGCTGATGCAATGGACAAGTGAGCTATGTCATAGCAGTGACAGAAACAGTAGATATACTTCTGATTTTTTCTACTCAAAATCTCATTTTTATTGTTAAAAAGAACCTAGAGGAACAGTGTATGAATTATTGAGAATAACCAACAACTGAAGGAAATACTGCTATTAATTTTAGTTAATTAGGACTTCACACTGTTTTGTATACCTGTCAAAGCTTTCAAGGTATCATAATAGCACTCATTTCATCACACATATTGCATGAGGAAAGTCAGACACATGAGGAGTTGTTTAATCCTTGTCATGTGTGGCTTGGACCAAGGAATATGGCAATGTTAATGCAGGGATTTTCAATTTGTGATCAGTTTGTCAAAACTACTCAAATATTTCTTTGGTCAAGAGCAGTATGATCAGTTCTTATTTAATTCATATTTGTCATCCTCCTTCAAGCAACAGATTTCTTCTCTGATTTGGGGTAATTCATTATTTATTTATTTATTCGTAGTTAACACCTAATTTTTCTTCTTTCTTCTCCTTAGGGACTTAGTAATATCTCCACTCATTTTTGGTCTTGGTTAGAGCTAAACAGGATATTTCTGTGAAATAAGTAATTATCTGAAATTTGGTCCAGTACAACATATGGTTTTGCTAAGAGACAATAAAGATTCTTTTAAAAATAATGTGTTCATAGCTGAAAAATGGGAGATATAATTTTAAAAGGCTAGAAGATTTTTATTAAAATCAGCTACTTAAAAAGGAACCCACTTTCGCTTTTCTATTTTTTATTTTAAGACAAAATGAAAGTACTGACACAATGGAGGAAAGGCCCAATAATCTGATACAATATTTTTTCTCATGAAAATGTAAGAATTGCCTTGAGTCTGAACAAATATTACTTTTTCCCCAAATATTTTTCCCCTGGGGATTTTGTTTACTTGTATGTATTTTCCCCATTCCACAAGGTAAGGTTTTGCTTTGGCGTGATTCAAACTGTTTTCCTTTCTCCTGATTGTTTCCTGAATGAATCATTTGTCAAGTTCCTGTTCTGGATTGCAGTGGGTATGTCAGGTTGGCAGCCTGGCAATATCTTGTGTCTGAAACACTTTCTACACTATTTTTGGGGTTTTTTATTTTTATTTTTTTAATAACCTTTTTGCCAATTGAAAGTACCAATAAAAAGAAAAAATGGCCATGTGTTTATTGTATATGTCACTAGGATGCGATTTCTTTTTCTTTGTTTCTAATGTAGAGATAATCAGTTGAAGAATTTTTTTCAAATTAAGTGCAGTAGGGTGGGGAGTGATGACTTTTTCCCCCCTGCCTCACTGACAGATTTTCCTTTAGTCTTATTATTGTTCCAAAGCTCTAAGGCATAAAACTGCATTTTTATGACTACAGATGACCTTCAAAATTCAAGACAAGGCTGACTTCTGCTTGACTGTAATATTTTGGATCATTAATTTCAGTAGAGATATTCCAATTTGTAATTTTATTAAGTTTCAGAGCATAACCACTCTTAATACTGCATTTCTAAATACAATGGGCCGCATGCTCAACCAGTGCAAGTCAGCACAGTTTTAATGACTTCTACAGTGCTCCACACCAGATAAGATGTGAATGTTCTTTCTTTGCATTTGGATTCAGCCCCAGTACAATATCCACAAATAATTCTTGCTGCGATGCATATTAAACATCTCTAATAGTTGATTAAGATATTTTGTTAGGAAGGGCCAGATGGTCTTGTGTATGCTGTGTTATTATTATCCTTCTTGTCAGAATCAATTTGCAGAGCACTGGCAGCGTATATCCACTTTACAAAATGATGGTAGGATCCTATGACATGATATATTTGTTCCACACTGGACTGGTCTGCATGGCTGTGCAATGACAGCCCACTTAACCCCAAGGGGATCACCTTACAGTGCAATGGAACGAGCCACACCATGCAATCATGCAGCTTTCTGCATCATTCCTGCACAGTTTAAGCATTTGTAAGGCCCACAGCATTGTAGGCTGTGCATATCTCATAGATTTCCTACATGAGGTGGAAAACTGAGGCACAGCAAATGAAATCTTCTGAAAAGACGGAAAAAGTTCAAAGCATGGATGTGGATGAACAACTCCCATGTTTGCAGTGAATGTCCTAATCAGAGGTTATAGAGCATGAAGAGGGCTGGCCTTTCATCATCTCGTCTGCTGAAGCCTTTGTGTGTATTTCAATAGATGAACTGAGCCAGGGAGAGGCTGAATGATTCTGTGCCCTGGCAGTTCAATGCTGTCTGCAAGCCAGAGTGCTCCTGTTCCAGACCCAACTATTTATACGATGTAAAACAACACCTGCAGCAGAAAGCTGGAGACTGTGGAGGAGGGACCAAGTGTCTCACCAGCAGGCAACCTGCAGAGCATCATAATTAATTCAATGACCTGCAATTCATGAGTTCACATCAGCAGCAGCAGAAAAGGATATTGATTTAGACTTTTCACAGCATCAGTAAATATCCCAGGCTTTGGCCATGAGGTGATGGAAGACCACTCCTGTTGCCTACAGCTAACCTTGTTGAAGTTAACCTCATCTCTGCACTGTACAGCAAATTTGAATCAAATAAACGGTTGGGGGCAAAAACTGTTTCTTTTGAAAGGCAGAAAAAACACTGCCTTATTCTAACTTTCTCAAGTCCTGGTCCAAAATTTTTATCCTAATCAGAATTTGTACTCAATATTTCTATCTTACTAAAGTTGGTATTACCTTAGTGGTGATAAAGAATTATTATTATTTTTCTTTTTTTTCTGCTGATACAAATTTCAGTCCTGGACATAATAGTAGCAAAGAATTCCACCAAAATTGTCATTCTTCATGTAACTGTGTGACCACCACACTTCTGATGAAGTTTATTTGTACAGAGTAGTCTAATGGTAACTAGTCAGTGGGTTTCCAAAGCTGATGGTCTGATGAAATGTTTCTCAGAGAAAAGATGATTAATGATCAAAACTTTTCTAATCTGGTTGAACCGGTCATTTTGTTCAAACCAACTGACATCTCACTTTTTGGTTTGATGGGTTCTAACAGCATATGGAGATTTTTCTTCTCTCTGTTACGAGATCAGACTTTAGTGTGCTTACTAACATTGCTGTCTCCTGGCCAGTTAAATGTCATCATTACATCCCAAGTTGCGGGGTTTCCTTTACAGAAAATATCATAGGAAGCATTTCAAATGTACAGATACATTGCAGATAAGTCATGAATACTTTTGCATCTTTGCTGGCTTTGAGGAAGAGCTTTCTTCTCATTCAGAGATCTCAAAGCACTGTTTCATGAGCTGTTTGCCAGCATTGACACAAAACTTCAAAAAAGCATTTCTTCTGAACCCTATGACAGGGTAGTTTGTGTGTTGGACTTAAAAAAGCTTCTATGGCTGGTAAAATTCTGTGCTGGCCATAGTCTGTAATGATGAAGAGTTTACAATTAAAGCTGATGATCTGGAAAATAAGGAATGAATTCAAAACTACTTTATCTTTAGAGAGCCTGAAATTGTGAGAATGTTTAGCACCTAATGCCTCATGTCTCATTCCTCTTATCTCAACTGGTATTGGGTTAATCGGTAATTCTACAAAGAGATTAAAATGAATTTATTGTTATTATTTTAAATAATACTATTAATAATAAAATAAATAATATACAATAAAATTGTCCTTGGAATCAAGCTGTCTGAAAGATACGGTTTATTGTGTAACTGTCTATAGACAGCCAGATTATGAAATAAACTGAAGTTCCAAGGTAGAAGAATGTTGCAGTTTAAAAAGTGGATGTTTTGGCATTTGAAAGTACAAACAAAATTTGCAGACTAAGCCCATGTTCTCTAGACTGATAGGAACAGAGAAATACTGACTGCAAGAGAATAATGGAAAAAGTAGAGCAGATTAGGGAAAGATAACACTTGATTCTGTAAAATCATTGATGGAGTTTAGAGTGTAGCAGGCTAAAGTGATGAATGCTTCCTCCATGCTGAACACTTCAGTCCTACTCTTTCAGTGTAATTGCTATCTGTACAACTGATATCTTCCAGCTTGATATGTAAACATAGGGATTTCATGTATGTCCTTTACATTACTTTTTCTCTGGAAAGATACAGTGAACTACCTGCAATTTATAAATGATAAAAAATGTGCATATAACAAACTCTGAGATCAGTCCCAAGAAATGTGACTCTGATTGATACAAAAAGTTGTAGGTCATTGGCTTTCATTGCTTTTTCTTCAGGCAAGTGCTTGCAAAGCCCTTAGCACAGTGGTGTCTTCAGCTAATTCTCCTTTTGGCTCCTGAATGGGAAGCAACACGAAGAGGGACTAACAAAATGGCTGGATTCTTCAGCCTCCTTGGATATGAACCAACTCCAGTTCAGAAGGAATCATGTTGTATTTGCAGTTGATGGCGCAACAATATTTAATGATGAAGAGGATGGTGCATGTCTCCCTTGAGGTGGTTCCTCAAGTGGAGCAGTCATAGCCCATCATGTGGGTTTTGCTTCCTCAAAGCAGATTAATATTTTAGCAGAGTTCTATGCCTTAACAGGATAAAGTGAAGAGTACAGGGGCAAGTGTTAGGAAGTTACAAAAAAAAAAAAAAAAAGGGCTATGTGTAATATTAGATACATTTGTGTGAGAAATAATGAGCAAAAATGGCTGCAAATAACTTGAAAACTTAGACTATTATATACTACAGATTTCCTGGACCACTAGATTCAGTTCTGACAACAGCAGGTTTCCAATATAATCTGCTGCAAAATCTAATCAAATTTCTCTGATCTTAAAGAGAAACATCTCAAAAATCATTAGTTTAACAGTCACAAGAATTCCTTTGTCTTGCTGAGCTAAAATTTCCAGCACAGGTAGTCCATTTCTTCAGAAGAATTCTTGGGAGGTAGAGCATTTCTTCAGAGGAATTCTCACTAGAAGCACTTCTAATAATCTCTCTTCTATTTGCTCATTTGGAATATCTCTTCCTTTTATAAAACATTAGACTGTGTTTGTTGTTCACAATTGCACCCTGCAATCACCTCATGTCTCTATGCCATCTCCTCTGCAACTGCCCAAAAAGATGAACACTGAAATTATCAGGATGTCAAAATACTGAGATATTTGCCCTTGAGATTCATGATCTTGCACTGTGCTACTGACCTGTATGGCGTTTCCCTTAATCAAGACTCTAAGATTATTATCATATTCCATCTTCCAGTATTCTTCCATATCAATGGGGAAAGGTGGTGTCCTCTGGCAGCACGAGGTGTAAAAAAGAAGTCCAAGATCATTTTTCTCCCTAGAGAGCAGTGATTCATCCTTTAGTGTTACCCTCTTTAGCCAGCATCTCTCCCAACCAAACATTTCTCTACAGTTCTACATCTTCACTAAATATCTAGTCAGTCAGTGCTTTGGGTACTATTTCACCAAACATAGTAAAAGTGACCAAAAAAATGGGGCTTTTCACATCTCTCTTCACTAGAATACCAGTTAAAAACCTATCAGGATGCTAGTAGAGTAGTCTCAATGCAATTTGCTTTTTTATGTACACCTTTTTTTCCATCTAAGTTTCCAAAACACGTAAACAATATTTTTTTGCTAACATTCACATTGGCACTATTGAGAACATCATTTATTTAAATGTTGTTTGATGTAATGGCAAAAGACTTTGTGACTCATGAGGTTCTTTACAGAGACGTATTTCTAATATGGATGATAAAGTCATTGGCAATTACAGCCAGTTTTATTGATGTGTTTACTACAGGCGTTACTGAAAGTGCAAATATGCTTCATAAATAAGAAAAAGTTTCCTCTTTTTCCTCTGGTTTTCATCTAGCTATATCTGGTCAGACTTTTAATTAGCATGGCAGATTGGATCCCTTCTCAGTTACTTTCCACGGTGGCTGGCCATTTACATCTGTACACAGTGGGTGTTAAACAGCACGACTCTGATGTGCTGTACTTTTAGTGACCTCTCACAGGTGTAAATGATTATACAAGGTACCAGAGTCTGGTAAATCAGCCTATCTTTGGACAGTAGGCAGATTAGCAGCTGGTATGTGTTTGAGTGGCCTCCTAAAGGAAAATGTCTCTGCAGCATGAAACAGGATGACTGTTTTGGTGTGCCAGAATTTTGGCTCTGACCTGCCTCTTTAAAATCTCTTTCCCAGCTATGCGTGCTAATGTATATCTGCACAAAGACATGAAATTACTATGTTTGTTCACAGTTGGCTGTTAACCAGGTTAATGCAGCTTAGGCAGTTATCATTACATGAAGCGATTTGACTTTCCCTATGCATCACAATATGAGTGTGCCAAGTACCATCCGCATGAAATGGTAACAGCAGATATTGGCTTGACCTAATGCCAGCCCAGGAGGTTCATTATAGGTTTCACATTTTGGTCCCAGTGTTTGTCTTCCCTGTCTCTCTTGCAATGAACAAGGGCTTTACAAACTTTGCAAGGGGAGGGATTGATGCCAGTGTAACACTGTGCTTAACCTTAGACAAACAGCACTGTGTAAGTATAGCAATCCTGCTTATTTAATTGCAAGGGTATAATCTTGCATTTTCCAGTTATGGTAAGTTATTTTCAGCTTTTTCAGTACCTGAACATAGACATCAATATGGTAGTTCAAGATACATATATCATTTGTTTTCTCTGATCTATCAGGCAATGAATCAATCTACTGCTGGATGTCCTGCTTTCATACTGCATTTCCAGATTAATATTGCCACCTATGTCAGCTTTTTAGGTCATCTTTTTTTTTTTTTGTGCCAACTATCAAAACAAAAACTTGACTGCTTATCACAGCAGTTTAACATATGTTAGAGATAGAGCTGGTCAAGGAGAAATAATCCCAAGTGACACTCTTCTGATCATGACTGTGTGCCCACACAAGCAGTAAGTTTATAAATGTCCTTGTTTCAAGGAATGGGTGTTATCCAATGGAGAGAAGACTTTACACATCGCTACAAGATATTTATCTTCTTTTTTTTCTTTGCAGACTAAGTGCTATGCTGAAGACAGAATTTGTCTTCCTAACAGTAAAAGAGGTAGTAGCAGACAGAGAAACTATAAATGATTTCCACTGTGAGCTGTTTGCATCTGTAATTCAAAGTAACCAGTGAAGTATTCGAAGATCAACAAAATGTTTCTATTCTGCTTCCTAAGCAGCTGGTCCTTTTCAGTAACTAGTTCAAATCCACCCCTTTGTGTTTCTCAGTCTGTATTCAGGCTTTTCTATCTGAACTCCTTCTTGATTGTCTATTATTATTTGTCATAATTTCAGACTCATATCTATTGGCGCAACAATAAATTTCATCTGCTCACACTTTCCAGAACATCACTCCATTATTATTATTTTCTTAATCCACCGCCTATGGATCTCATCTGGAAGTGAATCTGCCGCCTCTTTCCTTCTTGTCACTGCTTTAACTATTCTGTCTTGTTATGTCATTCAGGACACAGTTGTCAGTTGCTGCCCAGAATGATTTTCACAGTTGTAATTTCTAATGGAGAAACAGTGGAGGGTGAAGATATGCATCAGATTTTGCACTTTGTTCCTTGGGTAATGGGGGAAAGAATTGTTGACTGTGGAACTCTCATTTAATCTTTGTCCTGACAGAATATAGTAATTAAGTTGTGTAATGTTTTCAAGTGAATCAGAAACTCCATTTTGTGATTGATTTCATTTTAACCAGATAAGTCAATTGCTTAAGAAATTGCTCAAGGTAACCTTCCATCTTCCATCTGAATAAGAAATATGTCTTACTTAGGGTACTGGGGACCTTTTCATTCACTTCCTTTGTTTTTGTACTTAACCACCATGGTTTTCAGCCCCAATAAAAGATATGTTTCTGAGATAAATATTTCCTTTTTTCTTTTCTTTTTTCGGATTTTTTTTTTCAATGACAATGGCATCCATGTCTACTCTTACTATTTGAGCTCTGAATCTTGCTTCATTTGTGTCACTTAGCCTGGTTTCTTAATGGTTCTTGCTTCCAAAAGGCAATTTCTGTGTAAGATAGGCAGAGCTTATTTTGCTGAACAGCTACTGTCAGATGTCACCAGCATTATGGAAACTGCGTCTTTCATAAGAGAAAGAATATTTGAAGTCCTAAACTTGCATATATTATTTATATTTTGATGATGTGGATAAATAACTTCATTTAAATACCCGTTGTAAAAGATCTAGACGTGGTGTTTTAGGAGTAGAGTAAAGTTTGTGCAAAAGCAGTATTTCTTTTGGAATTTTCTGGGAGAAGAGGTTATCAAGGTATCCCCCCAAATTGCCTTTCCTAACACTGAAAGAATTGTAAAGCACAGAAAATATCTCCCTTATACGTTAGTTTATTGTGCTTTCTGCTGTCTTTGGACCTCTTTGTAGCCTGCCTTTGGCTTGCTGTCTTAGGTTTCTTCTATACCTCTGCTGCAAGGACAAATGCATCCATGCTATTCCCAAGCAGTCATTACAAACCTGTAAAGAGAAGAGTAGAAAAAGATGCACTACCTATGTTCTGTCCTTACACAGACTCTTAAAAGCTTCTTACCAGCTCCTTTCAGCAAACAGAAAGGTCGCCTTCAGATCTGCTCTCCATTTAGCAGGGATTCAGTGCAATGCAAGCAGCAGAGTTTTCCCTGAAGCAGCACTAAGTTGCCCTGAGGACAGTGACTCCATGACTGAGAAAAAATGTTCTCTCCCTCATTGATGTTTTCAGGTGTCACAAGAATTTCCAATGCACAGTTTAATAAGATTGTGTTCACTAGTATATGCGACTCCAAAAATTTCCTCTTCACTCAGAATAGTAAATTCATGTGGCAAGAGTCATTGAAAGACATTTTAATGGAAGCTACCATCATTACAAATATCATAAACTGTCAGCATCCTGAGTTTCATTAGATGATTCACCCACTGCAATTTAGCTAGTGCTCTGTCTCACTTCCATTCAAATGTGTGAAGAAACCTCTATTAACTGATGAGGTAAAGTTGTACAAAACTTGGACTAGAACACTCAGAGACTTTCTCATTTGCTCATGATATTAGAAACAAGACGTCCCTGAGTAGCTTGCAGATGTAAAATCCATCTGTATGAACAGAGAGGATTAGGGAAAGAATTTGTTATTTATCCAAAAACCCAAGACATAGACACAGACATGTCAAGAAGTTGTGTGGGCTAATTCTACCTCGCTTTGACTAATTTCTTTCTATCCAGTAGGGAACACACACAATCACAGATAACTGAGATTAGGAGGGACCTCTAGATAACATTTAGCTATCTACTCAAGAAGACCTGCCAGAGTAGGTTGTTGAAGGCAAAGTTCAGCTGGGTTTTAAGCATCTCCAAGGATGGTGACATTCAAGAAACATTTAGAGGTTGTACTGAGGGACATGGGTTAGAGAGAAATATTGGTGATAGGTGAATGGCTGGACTGGAGAATCTTAGAAATCTTTTCCAATATATGGTGATTCTTTGACTCTGATTCACAAGTCCTCTGGGCAACCTGTCCCACTGTTTGACCAGTCTGACATTTTTATTTTTTGCTAAAATCCCCAAGTGCTTTCTCTCCTCCAAGCTGTCCAGATCCTTCTGACAGGCAGCACACCCACCTCCTGCATCAGCCAGTTTTGTATCTCCTCCAGACTTATCACATCCCATTGTCCAGCTCATCAATGAAGTAATTCAATGTTATTGGCCTCAATACATGTACCCCAGCAACCCTGAAGTACACCACTAATGTCTGATTTCCAGCTGAATTTTGTACTGCTGACTGCAACAGCAGCAATGAAGTCTCGTAGAGGATAATTCAGAGCTGGCATCTCAGAGGATTATTTACTGGAACAGAGATACTTTCTCTACCAAGGGAGGGCAACCTCAGCAAAGCTAATACTGCCCTCATGAACATCTCTCATAGAAACATTTTACACCACTTTAAGAACCATTTTATCACAACAGATAGCCCAAATGAACAAATGTACCCATGTAATAGTTTGAGAACTGCAGTAGCTCCCCTCCTCAAGAACTGGTCTTACAAGTGGCAGGGATCATAAGGTTGGAGGGAAAATGGTGTCTTTCTGGACACAACATTTCTTAACTTTTAATTGAGATCCAGTTAAACATCTCATTTTTTTAAACCTTTACTTTTCTTAACACTGGTCTCAGCTACAAAAAAATTATTCGTATTTCATTTTTTGCCTCATTTTCATTCCCCCCAGGAAGTAAATATCCCTTCTCTTATTCTCCCATGACTCATCCATAAAACTTCCCACTTCAAAACTATTTTATTTTGTCTTGTCTCATACTTGTTTATCTTGGATAAAATCCTAACCTCACTGAAGTCAGTGGCAAAACTCCCATCGACTCAAACAGAGCCAGGACTTCTTTTTTGTCTTGATTAGATTGTGGGTGTGTTTGCCTTGTATACACTTAATCTTGTCCTGGTTTTGATGTAGTTTTTGGGAAAGGGCCATCTTGACTCTCTGTGCATTAAGCTGTGGGTAAGCATATGCTGTGACTTACAGGATAATAATTAGTCTGAAGGATTTACTGTAGCAGTACAGAAAGGTGTGGATGGGGGCAAATAAAGGAAATTAAACATAAGTTTCCACATTTCAGGCCTAATACTTATTTTCAGTGAAGGCAGGGATCACAGAAACAAAAACATTGCTTACATTATTAGAGACTCAGGGTTTATAAAGTATATCTACAGAGTGCACTACGAGGACTGTTGCAGGGAAGTGCTGATGCTACAGAAAGCAAAAGGGGCTAAGTGACTGCAGTGCAACAATAACTCAGACAGGATTAATGAGGAGAAAGCGGTGTCAGTGCCAACTAGCCAGCACTTCCACTGTTCAAACAGCACAGGAAAAAACTCCAGGTTGATAACCACAAAACAAAACACAACAGCACACTGAAAAGCAAAGAAATTGAGAAAGAATAAGAGGTCTGTGTTCAGACCTGCCTTGCTACAGCACAGCTGACCCGTGCAAGAGGCCCAGCACATATGGGCCCAGAAGGTACTGTGAGGACTTGGTGGGTAAATGTGGTGGACTGAGTGCCACAAGGTGTTCATAGAAATTGTTGAACCATATAATCATTTGAGTTAAAAGGGACCTTTAAAGGCTATCTAGTCCAACTCCTCTGCAGTGCACAGGACATATGCAGCACTGTCAGGTGCTCAGAGCCCCATGGAGCTCGACCTGAGGTGTCTGCAGGGTTGGGACATCCAACACATCTCTGGGCAATCTGTGCCAGAGCCTCACTGCCCTTTGTATATAAACTTCTTTCTTATGTCCAATCTTAATCTCCCCTCTTTTAGTTTTAAATCTTTTCCCCTTGACCTGTCACCACTGACTCAGCTAAGGAGTCTGCCTCCTTCTTTCTTATAGCCAACTTCACATACTGAAGGACCACTCTCAAGTCTCCCACAGCCTTCTCGTCTCTGGGCTGCAAAGCCCCAGCTCTCTCAGCCCATCCTCAGCCTCAGCCCTCTCAGCCCATCCTCATAAGAGAGGTGTTCCATCCCTTGGATCATTAATTGTGGCTCTCCTGTGGACACACTCAAACAGGTCTACATCTCTCCTGCGGTGAGCACTCACCATCTGGATGAAGTGCTCCAGTGAGGTCTCACATCGCACAGTAGAGGGACAGATCTCCTCACCCTGCTGGCTACACTACTTTCAATGCAGCCCAGGATACATTTGGCTTTCTGGGTTGTGAGGGCGCATTTCTGTTCAGCTTGCCATCCATCAGTACCACAAGACCTTTTTTGACAGGGCTATGCTTATCCTCATTCTCTAATCTTTACCTTCTGCCCTCTGAATGGGGAAAGCAATTCCTTTTCCCCATGTTAACTGTACTGTCACTCATTTGGGATCAGAGAATTTTGCAAAGCTCCTTTCTTTCAGAGTAGGGTCTGACTTCACAATCACAGAAGATAAGCACATCTCCAGTTGCCAAGAAGATTCTTGAGGTAAATGGTAGAAATCTGTTTTCCTGAATCCTCTAAAACTAGACCAAAGAACACATTAAGAAAAGCCATGGGCTGGTGGGTGAAACAGCTAAAAATGTTTGTTCTGTTTTAGAGCATAAAGATTTTCAAACTTCATATACTGACAAATCATACAAAGTTTGTCTGCCAGCAGCTGATAAGGTCATCTGGAGTAAAAAGCATCTCTTCATCCTCTAAGGTTGTTAGAAGTAAGCAGAGTTTGACTTGTGACTATTTGCCCAACACTATCATGTAAAAGAAATCTATATTATTTAAATTTTGGGACATGACTGCAAAATGTTTAGTACATCCCAATGAAATGGAGAGGTGGACTGGGTCTGTTTATCAGAGTAATCACCTAAAAGCTTTATTCTCCTCTTTGGCCAGTATGACAGATAATTTTTTGACATATACTTATTTTACTTGTAACAGAATAAATAGATGATACAGACATCTGTAGAAGTATGAAATGAAGCTCCACATTTATCTTGGATGATGACGCTACCAGTAGATGTGAGAATGACTTGATCAGGAAAAGCTCTGATGCAGTTCCCTTGGTCCAGTTCATCCCTTTCCTTTTTTGACTAGGCTATCTCAAAATATTCAAAATTTATGAATATTTCCTAGCACAGAAAAAATCCTCTCTATTACCCACTTCTACTCAGTACTTCCCATTTATGTGAAGTACGCACTGATCTAAGCTCTGCATTCTAGGTGTTGCCAAAAATTCCAAGACACAAGAAGGCTCTATCAGTTAAAAAGTATATTTACTGTATAGGTGAAAAAGATGACTAGCCAGTCTAAAATCCCAAACCATACTCCAGCAGAAAGCAAGTCCTAAGGCTGTGAAGATCAGTCATTATTAGTAACTTGACACTGGGAGCATTTTTTAAGAAATACTTTCTTTGGGGAAATAACATCATTTAACTGCCTTAATGTTACTCCACTTTTTTCCATCAGAAAACTCTTGATCCTTCCTATTCTTCAAAAAATATTATTCATTGTAGATATCCCAGCCTTACAGGGCTATATACATACATATACATATACTCTTCAGTGACATTTCCTTTCATACTAGACAGATTCAAAAAATAACTAGCATAAAGTAGGAATTTCAGGCTTGAATTTTGAATATTTCATTGTTTAGTGCAGATTTTGTGAAATAGATTAAAATCAAGCCAAGACTACTTCCAGCAATATTTGTGAAAAGTAAGTGCAAAGGGAGGAGAGATTCCGCCAAAGGGGAAGCCATGATTTTTCATACAGGCTATACATAGACATTGAAAATGTCTTTGAAATACATGCTCCACACTCAGTATTTTCAGTTACCAACAACTGAGCAACCTTCAAATCTGCACTCTCAAATTTGACAATAGCTTTTATTTACCTGATAAGAAAAACAAAGAAAAAAAATAGAATTTTCAAATAATTAATTATGAATCTAGGTACCAAGTGATTCTTTTTTTGTTTGTTTGTTTGTTTGGGATTTTTTTGTGCAATGTTTAAAAATTAGTAAGAAAAGAGAGACTTTCAGATGTCAAACAGAGGGGGAAGATGAGCAAAATATATTATATATATATATATATATATATATATATATATGATCTTTAGATTGAGATACCCAGGGTTGCAATACATTGAAGTATGTTTCAATACAGTAACTTGATATATATTTACTAAATTGCTTGGCACATTCAGCATGTCCCCAGGGAACTGTTGGAGGGAACTAGCAGTACATTTTTCACTCCTTCCCTGTGCATTAGCAGACATAAGGTCACACTAGTATAGCAAAGATGGGTGCAGCCTCAGGCTCATTAGCTCTCAGCAAGCTAGCCAGATGAGGCAGCGTGGTGTTTTCCTTTCATCATTCAAGCTTGAAAGGAAACTGTCGGCAGCCACTTGCTTTTAAAACAATGAAAATTTAGGTGACAGCAATCTCATTAGCTGAAAGGTAGCATTCAGCAGAGATTAAGATTTCTAGGTAAAGATTTCCCTCTTCTGCAAAACACAGGCACAAACTTATTAGTGAATCATATGTTTTAGATGCAAAAAAATCCCTGTATGAGAAGAACTAACCCATGCATCAGTGAATCATATTTCTTGCAGGAAAATCAATGTCTAATTGACTAGCTTCCTTTCAAAATAATGTACACATCTTAGACACATATACATACTTACAGCGCAGCAGTTTAATCCATAACCCTTGCTGCAGAACTGATACTTTCCATACAGATGCTTCTTTTGTCTTGTGCAGAATCTAAACCCAGAAAATACAAAGGGATATATATGCTCTTATTCTCAGAGTTTCCCAGGCTTCAGCCATGATATATGATATGCTTCAAGATTAAATACCTTTTGCATTCCAATTACTGTATGTGAAAGTTTATTGATGATGTTTTATTGGTAATATTTCATTGCTGTAAGCTTTTAACGCTCTGTGAGGCTCTATGCTTATGCAGATTTCCTAAAGTCCAAGAGATCTAGAGCTGAGGACATATTTACTCTTTGTTTTCTATTTTTTCTGGGCTTCAGTTCAAAGCTGACCTAACACAGTGATGTTCTTCTGCTTGTTACATTGTAAGTGGGAACTTGATGTCTAATGATCATTTCTGAATTCCCTGGTGGAGGCTGTTGGTGTGAACATTTCTTAGTGATGGTGTTGTTCCACTGCATTAGCAAGCACTGGAGGAAGGGCACTTGCTCCAAGCCTAGCTCTTACATATGAAGAACTTGATCACCAGAGGTGTAAAAGGCTTGCAGATATCAAGCATCCAGTAGAACTTTGTAGCACATCACTCCCTAGGACTGTTTTGAAAATCACCGATTTAGAGGACTGAGTTTGACCTTCAAGTTTACATTTCAGTTTCCAATATGTTTTCTTAGACTTCCTCCCACTCACGGTATTAACTTCCCTTTAATGACTCCCCACCTCAACCGTTGCCTTCCCATCTTTTATGATCTTCCCGATTCCTATCTCTCTCTAGCTCCGTAGGGCATGTACTCTCTCCAGGAAGCAGAAATTCAATCATCTCTGTTATGTTGTTATACTACTGCTGGCGAGCCCAAACTGCCTGTCAGTGCAACCAGAAGAGGGTCTCTAGAAAATATCGCTGGGGCCCAGCTGTTGTTAATTTACCACCTGTGATCCAGCAGGGGATTGACTGCCAAGTGATGGTCTCTGAACCCCACATAGGTGATCTTCTCTTACCTCCAGACCACCCCTCAACCCTTCTATTTGTGACCTGCCACAATACCCAGTGGGCTATGGGCTGTGTTTATGGTGCACTCCTGCATCCCTGTGTGGAAGTTTCTGTCCCTGCTGCACTTTTTGACTTTGTCCTCTAAGCCAGGCTCTTTCCTTCAGCCCACAAATAATTATCTCCCAGTAGCTTTCTCATTTGCAAGCTTACACAATGCGAGTCCCAGACCTGCAAGAGTCACTCTCTCAGCCCTCTACTTTATATTAAACTCTTGCCAGAGTTTGAACAAAGAGCAGGATCCTGTGCTACACTTTTTTTTTTTTTTTTTTGCTTAAAATTTCTTTCTCCTGATAATTTTTTTCTTTAGCAAATTTATGAAAATTACCACAGATAATATACCACTATAAAATATCCTTCACCGTCCTTTTGTATAAACAATAACCAGCCTGGATGGAGTTTGCAGCTAGGGAAAGTAGGTCAAAACATTGTGACTAAATCATTCCAAAATAATCATCGAAAAGAATCAAATTTTTGCCCATGGGGTTTGTGTGAACAGATTCAAACCTGCCAGGACTTTGGCATCTATCACCATCTCTAATATTTAAGGGCAAGATTCACCAATGCTTTATGAGTCAAGGAAACAAAACAAAGAGTCCAAAGCTTATAAAACAGTTTTCATCTGCATTTTTAAGGTTTATTTGATCTTCAGAGCTCTCTACATTCAGTTTTGCTTACCAGATTGTACTTAGCCACATCAGCTTTTTAGTGTGGATATATCTAAGCTTCTATGGGGAGGAAAAAAAAAAAAGGAAAAAAAAAGGGGGAAAAATTGGAATGTATCTGGTTCATCAGTACTTTCTACCTTTTGCAAACTAAACAGAAGCTCCAAGTAGTTATCAGTTGTAATGCCTGTAAGCATTCTTCCCCCGTTTATAAATTTATCTAAGGAAAGGCTAAACAGGGGTCTGTCAGGTCCCTATAGTGGCAGTGCATGGCCCAGGGGAACCAGCAACACTGATTCTGACGGATGGACCTCAGCAGGATAAGTATTCAACCTCATATCTATGGGCCTATCTGCTGTGCAAAACAAAGTCCTGGAAGAAACAAATAAACAAAAGCTCAATTCCTACCACCTAATTTGAGCCATTTGTATCATGGTTTCGAAGCATACTTCACGTTGGCACCCTTTTCTTTAGAGACAAAATAAAATCCTGTATACAAATACTCCTGCATGTAGGAAAGTCTGAAGCTGGAAATGGGGCTTATCCTAAATTTACAAGGCACCTTTACCCTGGAGATCTCCATTGCTTTATTAATGGCAACTCCACAGCACCACAGTGTGGCATCACCTTACAGGCAGAGAAGCTGGGGCAAGTTGCCTAAAAACAGTAAGCCAGGAAAAGGAAACTTCAGTAACACAAATTGTCACAATCTGAGGAAGACAGAGAGACTACAAGATCCTCGTCATTTCTTTGTGAAGTACATTGTTTTTGAGCTAAGAATTGTCTCATGCCAATCATCATTTTCGAAAATAAATGAAAGAGAAAAAAAAGGAAAGGAAAAGAAAAAAGAGAAAGAAGAGGGGAAGGGAAGGGAAGGGAAGGGAAGGGAAGGGAAGGGAAGGGAAGGGAAGGGAAGGGAAGGGAAGGGAAGGGAAGGGAAGGGAAGGGAAGGGAAGGGAAGGGAAGGGAAGGGAAGGGAAGGGAAGGGAAGGGAAGGGAAGGGAAGGGAAGGGAAGGGAAGGGAAGGGAAGGGAAGGGAAGGGAAGGGAAGGGAAGGGAAGGGAAGGGAAGGGAAGGGAAGGGAAGGGAAGGGAAGGGAAGGGAAGGGAAGGGAAGGGAAGGGAAGGGAAGGGAAGGGAAGGGAAGGGAAGGGAAGGGAAGGGAAGGGAAGGGAAGGGAAGGGAAGGGAAGGGAAGGGAAGGGAAGGGAAGGGAAGGGAAGGGAAGGGAAGGGAAGGGAAGGGAAGGGAAGGGAAGGGAAGGGAAGGGAAGGGAAGGGAAGGGAAGGGAAGGGAAGGGAAGGGAAGGGAAGGGAAGGGAAGGGAAGGGAAGGGAAGGGAAGGGAAGGGAAGGGAAGGGAAGGGAAGGGAAGGGAAGGGAAGGGAAGGGAAGGGAAGGGAAGGGAAGGGAAGGGAAGGGAAGGGAAGGGAAGGGAAGGGAAGGGAAGGGAAGGGAAGGGAAGGGAAGGGAAGGGAAGGGAAGGGAAGAGAAGAGAAGAGAAGAGAAGAGAAGAGAAGAGAAGAGAAGAGAAGAGAAGAGAAGAGAAGAAGAAGAAAAGAAAAGAAAAGAAAAGAAAAGAAAAGAAAAGAAAAGAAAAGAAAAGAAAAGAAAAGAAAAGAAAAGAAAAGAAAAGAAAAGAAAAGAAAAGAAAAGAAAAGAAAAGAAAAGAAAAGAAAAGAAAAGAAAAGAAAAGAGAAGAAAAAAGAAGAAAAGAGAAGAAGAAAAGAAAAGAAAAGAAAAAAAAGAAAAAAAAGAAAAGAAAAGAAAAGAAAAGAAAAGAAAAGAAAAGAAAAGAAAAGAAAAGAAAAGAAAAGAAAAGAAAAGAAAAGAAAAGAAAAGAAAAGAAAAGAAAAGAAAAGAAAAGAAAAGAAAAGAAAAGAAAAGAAAAGAAAAGAAAAGAAAAGAAAAGAAAAGAAAAGAAAAGAAAAGAAAAGAAAAGAAAAGAAAAGAAAAGAAAAGAAAAGAAAGGAAAAGAAAAGAAAAGAAAAGAAAATCTACAGACCTTCTGTGAATCCCACCCTGTATTTCATATTTCTCCAGTGAGGCTCACATTCCTTTATTCAGATTCCAAAAGTAGAGATAATTTGTTCCAAATGTTTTCAAAGGCAATCAGCAGCATCGACTTACATTCTTTCCAGGGCTGGGAGAAAACTGTGAAATCTTCTAAACACTAATGGAGAAGTGAACAAGGGGGAGGGATGGGGGAGAAGGGGGGAGAGGAGATAGAGAGAGGGGAAAGTGAAGGAGAATTAAAGGCAGAGATTAAAAAAAAAAGGTAGAAATAAATATTCTGAAGATCTATTTGCTTATATTGTTACAGTTATGACTCCTTGAGCAGATCTGGAGAGACTTACCATTTGCCAGCAACATATTTCCATTGGCAAGGTAGCTAGCAGTTCTTAGCGTGATATTATGTTGCAGAGTATGATTGAGAAATAGGCCATAAAGTTATATATTTATTGCAAGACTGTCAGTGAGATTTTTTGCAAGGAATCTAAACATATAACTCCCTGTGTGTTGTATGTCTATTTTGTCTGCTACAGATCTTTACTGAACTACTCATCAGTCATTGTGCAGTCTTAGAAGTCAGGACAGATGTTACTAGTGAAAATAAAGACAAAAATGCTGCAATTTGTCTTCCATTTAAACATATCTACAAGCCACAGGGTTGCTGAATGGCTGCCTTTCAGATGCAGTGCGGTCTGTGAGCTGCCTCCTGGAGCAGAGAGGGCTCCCAGCACACTGCTGGCTTTGCCACTGGCTCTCTGTGTGGCCTTCGACAACTCATTTAATCCCTGGCTTCCCAAATCTATAAAGCAGGGACAATAACTCTTGCAGTATTTCCTGCACGAGGTCTACTGAAGGATTTCATCCTATGCAGCTGTTTCCTCCACAGATCCTCACCAGGTACAAGTCGCCATGACGCCATTGATGTATGGTGCTGAAGATTTGACCAGAACAGTCCCTGGTGGTATTGGTCTACTGGTGACCACTCACTGCCTAGGCCTCTCTTTACCTCCCTGCAAGCCCAAATCCTAAAGCAAATCCAACAGAGAGGTGCACTTACTCTCAGGGTCTTTCCAAGCCAGATATATTTATACAGTTGTCTTAGGGGTCAAATGTCTGCTCCTTCCTCCCCTTGGCTTCTGCCCACCCTCCAAGGCCAGGCACTGTGTCACACATATGATTTTCCCTTCTCCCCAGCACTAGAATGGTCCTTGCTAATGCAACCCTCCATCCCACATGTCAGCATCCCTACAAGCACGATGGCTCCTCAGTGCTAACACAGTAAATGGTTGGTTGTTACTGTTTAATGGGCACATATTAACTCTTAAGCTTTCTGAAGCCCTCATTAAGCCCACTTTCATTTGAAATCCACCAGAAGTGGGATAGTTGGCTATTTGTTTTTACACAGTTAACAAATGTGTATCTCAGGAAGGAAAAGGGAACGTAAACCACTTGGAAAGCTGGTAAACTCTATCACCTGTACTCCTTCAGCCAACTGGGAAGCTCCTCTTCCCCACCATAGATCAGAGCTTTTGAGCACCTATATCTGGTGTGAAATGTGAATGCTATACAAATTTTGTTGTAAATTTGAGCAGGATTTGGAAAGTTTTAACCAGAATTCTGTCATCCACCCAGTGCTAATGAATTTATCTGCACCATAGCTGTGTATCAGGAATATTTGGTTCTGCATTCCTGCTTCCCTCAGGTCCAGATCCTAAATAAGGCATCTAGACAAAGCTGTGCAAACTCAGCTTTGTCTGACTAACTGTTTAGACAGGTTTATTTTAATCATAAACAATATAGTAAATTAACACTAGACATGCTGAGTTGTTTTAATGCCTATGTGCATTCTGCTCCATGCCCAAAATAGTGCTGTTCTGTCTTTTGCAAACTACAACAGCCTCTAAAAATTTCTCCTACAGTTTGAGGAAACACGTTTTAAGAGGTGTTAAAAGCACCCCAGTTTTAGGGTATAGAAAGTCCATTTGTTAATCTATGTGTGTACTTAAATGAAGAGAATTCAGAATTAACTGCTTATGGGCTCACAGTACTCTGCCTTTAGAATATGGGTGAAGCTGGTGAACTGGTCGTAGTCAGTGAGGTATACAAGTTTGTGAGATTTTTTCTTTAGAATACACTAAGAGAGAAGTTTTAAATGCCAAATAGTTAATAAGATGTGGAAATAATATGGAAATTAAGAGATTATCTAGAAAAGAAGATTGAGTTGAAAATCAGAAATATATTACCTGATTTTCAGCAGCAATTGGAAATATAATGGTTAAAATAGAATTTAAAATGATTACAGTTTATGTATTGGGGGGGGGAAAGCAGTAAAACAACAGCTAAATTAAAGAATTAATACTTTTAATTATAAGTCAGTTCATAACATTATAGAAAGAAAGCTTGAGATTTGGAACATCCACCTCACTTCCAGGGAATTCTCTGTAATGCAGGAAGCTCTCCTTTATCCTATTTTTCACACATGGTGTCCAGTGGTGCTCTTTGAGAGTCTTGTTTTCCAGATCTTCAGAGCAAGTGAATAGATTTCATGAGATATCACCACTGTTCTGTATTGCCAACTTTTAAAAATGTCTTCAATTGCATGTTATGCTTCTGGAATTCCTTTCCAGTCTCTTCTGCAAACCTACTTTGTTTTCTGAAACTAGTTAAAAAAGTAAAATAAAATGAGGATGAAAAAGGCAACTCAGCTTTTCCCACGCAGGTTCCTCCCCTAGGAGGAACCAGTTGATCCCAATCCTGTTTTAGACAGTATTTTCAGTTCACTTTTTCACTCTGGAACAGCATCAGCCTTACTATGTTTTTACACTGAGGCCTCAATATGACCATGAAATCAAAACAAAGGAGTTTTTCCAACCACCTGGCAACTTCCCTCAGGATTTCTGAATTAAAAGAGTCAATTCAAGAAACTTTGGCTAGAATCAACTGCAGTTATTCTGTCTTGTAGCCCATGGTCAAAGTGCCCTATAGATTTAACCACAACCATAACTTCCTTTTCCCAAGGCCTTTTCTTTGGAAATTTTAATTCATATGGCACCAACATGCCAGGTCTGCTGTGCTCTCCTTCCAGACCTTAAGTGTTGCCATCTGTGAGCAAAGTTAAAAGAAGTTTTGAAAGCAATGGGAGGGTAGGAAAGAAGCAGGCACTAGAGTTTGATTCTGAGCAAAATGACTCTCAAGTAGCAAAAGCATTTATCTTTTCTCACTTAGATCACGTAGTCCTGGCAATAGATCTTGTGATGGGCAAACTGGGAAGTTTCAGGCTGCTTTGTTCTATTTTAAGTGACCTCAAGATTCTTCCTTCTGGAACAGCATTTCTCACCCTGTTTTAAGCTCCAATTCCACATTCCTATTCACACCTGGTGATAGGACGCTGGTCAACTATTCAAAAAAACAAAGCAGATCCCAGAACTTTTTCCTCCAAAATTTCCAGTCCTACACCTTCTAAAGAAAATCTGTTCCTACTATATATTTTAACCAAAAATATTGTGGAATTCTGTGACATTTTGCACAATAATTTATGCCATGCTGGTGTCTTTCCCCAGTAAGTTCTTCTGAGTCTTCTCATGTTGATACCGTGACATAGTGGAGTAGCCGCTCAATATACACTGCTGTGCCACCCTCCCGATTTATCAGCATCATCCATATGCAGAACTGTTATTGAATCCAGAATCTTTTAGGACACTCATAATTATAATAATTATTATTATTAATAATTATATATATATTTATATAATCCTTACTTAGAAATCAAAGCTTTTTCTTAACTTATGACTTACCTACAGATTCAACTTATTGGCTACTTCTCCTGGTGTTTATCATACAGTTAGTACTAAAAATGAAACCAAACTGAGTATTTGCTCATGTGGACAGACTTCTGAGCAAACTCCATCGCCCAGGTTTTCCCCTGTCCTTTCTTTCCTGCCTATCTCTGTCTCCATTTGTTATGGATTTGAGTTCCATTTTCTCAAAAATTGTTTGCAATTTGATTGGTTATTCCCATCATAGCTTTTTGTTTCTTTGTTTTTCTTTGACACTTTTTGTACTGTCCATATTTAAACACTGTCTCTTCTAACTCTGAAGTACATCTCTAACTGACAGTCTACAGTATCTAACAACCAGCTGGATTATGCCTGCTGGGAAATGACAGGGCTTTGTCCTGTCCAGCCTTAAATTTATGAAGTCTCTTTTGATTGTGTCAGATTTTAATATGTTCTTCCAGTAAAATTTCATCTTCCTGTTGCCCATTTCCCTCACTGATGAAAGTTCCTCCTGTCGGTATTCCTCAGATTTTGTGAACCATATGAAACAAATTTACTCAACATGCTGAACCATGTCTCCATACTTGCACGAGTTACAGTGACCCATTTTCATGATGAGTAGCCCCTTCTTTTTCTGCTAGGCTGCACCAAGGAACTCTCTGTGCTCTTCAGTCAATTCAGGAAACTCCACTGCAGTTAGCAGCCATGGGCCTGATTTTGCTGCTCTTTAATTGCCACCTTCCATCGAGCTGTTTTTTTATTTCAGCTGCTCTATGGATCTGATGTACAGGCATGCCAGGAAGACTAGACTCTACAAGCACTTTGCAGGTTCAAGTAGGGTCTCCTTGGGTGTGCTCTGGCAAGCTAATTCAGATCCTTGGCCTTATATCTGCCAAATGCAGAAATTCTACCAGATTTGGATAATGCAACTTCTTTCCTGAGAACACAGTGCTGCAGTACAACTGTAGATGAGCTAATCGAATCTGCTGTGTAAAAGTGCCCCTGCTTCTTCCTTCTCACCCTTACACACTTTTTACCAATTCTCTAAGTTCCTCACTTGTACTACAAAATTAAATAGAGGCAAGAAACTCCCAGGGAGTGTTTTCCCTCTAAAATAATTGGCTCCTGTGTTACTCAAGCTGGGATAATCTAGCCTTTCTGTTCCAGCTCTCTGTTGGTTTCAGACAATGTGGAAGATATATGTGCCCAGTGTTACCAAATCTTCCAGCTGGCCCAGTTCCTCATCCACTGACTCATCCAGACATGCTGATCTGCATGCCTTTTATTTTGGAAGCTATATTCAATTCCCCGAGTCCATGTTGAAGCATCTTGTGTAGCACAACCCAAATTGGGCCATGACTTTCTTCATGTCCTCTACTGAGTTTGGAGATAGCTTGCACATCCCTGATCTTTCATGCCAGGCTGGAATGGGAGTTCTACCAGAGAGGTTTTATACCTGATTAGACTTAGTTTAGCTTTTGCCCTAACAAGTACTTTTTTCTGAATACAGCTCAACTCTAAGCTCATTCGGAGATTATTCCAGATATTCTTTCAAAACCTTTTTGCTTCTTCTTCAGCCCTTGTTTTAGATTAGCTGATCTGCACAATCATTTTCATTATTTGTTCCAGCTTGGATCAAGAGGAATTACCAGAGTGCAATTTCTCTCCCTGGGAAGCGGATCCTGCTGCTGATGCTAACACGACTCCTTATGTCACGAGCAATTAATCAGCATGCAGGGCCTCCAGGGTTGTTCTGTCAAGAGGCAGTGTTGCTGCTACAGTCAAGTAATGCATGAGTGTCATCCTTTTTAGTCATAAAGAATATGTAAAAATATGCCTCATTTTACGAAGCAGTGCAGGAGGCACTCGGTGCAGTTTCCAGGTTTCAAAGCATCCTTATGGTTGGGACTTCCTCATCAGGACAGAGCTATATTCTCCAGCCTAAGTAAGCATTGTCTAATCTCATCATAAAACTGTTTCTGTATTTAATTGCATTTAGAAATTGAGGCCAAAATTAAAGACTTCTGTCTGAATATCCAAGATTTTACTGGTTTGCACTGTGTCTTGGTCATTTTGTTATTTCCTCATGACAACACTAAATGTAATTCATTCAAGACTTACAAACGAATGAACAAAACTGTATTTTTGCTGCTCTTTATGAACTGACGTATCCCTGAAAAAATTCCAATTACCTGACCTTAAATTCTGAGTCATCCACTTCAGTTCAATTTCCACCTGCCTCAGGTATTCTGGGAAATTGAGTGCTTTTCATTGCGTAGCAGTTTTACTGCAATTCCACTCTAATTACACTTAGAGTATATATATTTAAAAGAGCATAATTAGCCCTAAGTTTATGACTGGAGTTATTAACTTTCTCTTCTTAATGGAACAAAATTTAACCTGTAGACAGACTAGAATTATTCTGACAATTTTTGT
Organism: Cyrtonyx montezumae; assembly: GCF_038088225.1. Classification (NCBI taxonomy): domain Eukaryota; kingdom Metazoa; phylum Chordata; class Aves; order Galliformes; family Odontophoridae; genus Cyrtonyx; species Cyrtonyx montezumae. Next base: position 1,063,827 of record NW_027072047.1, read on the forward strand.
AATGCTTGCATATATATTAATGCAAACTAAAACTTTTAAATAATTATGATGTACGGTAAGTTGCACAGTGGTATCCTAAAAATAAAATTCCTTAATCACAAAAATCCATGTGTAAATGAAATAATTACCCTTAATAGAGCCCTTTTTTCCCAAAGATATTTGTCAATTTTTTTGACATCAAAGTAGGGACAGAGTGGTATAATAAATTTGAGGACTGCACTAATATGGGTAACCTCCCTTCTAAAATGAATTTGTAGCAATTGTAGGTATAAAAAAGTAGAACTATTTTGCAATTAGATAGGACATGTGATGAGATCATAGTCAAGTAATTACACCGTAGATTTTGTCTTGTAGATGAATCTTCCTTTGGCCACTGGTTTTGTAATGAAAATAATTCCTTGAGACCTGGGTTCAAGAATGAAGGCAATGGGCAATTAAGTATATTGTGGTCTAAAGTAAACTTAGGATGACTTACAGTTAGAGTGGGTTGAGTCAATACTCCATTATATTCACACTTGCATAGTGTCTCTGATGTTGATGAAGCTAAACAAGTGTAAAATTGTTCTGACAGACTGGATATCAAGATGTTTTAAGAACAAGCCTGGGAGGCTTTAGGTATTCCCTACCAATATCTATATTGTCAATACAGCTAAGAATAGACTTTTCTCATGACTAAGAGCTGTTCATTGTTGTCACTGATATAGCTTTGATTTAGTTATCAAAACCATTATATTCCCAGTAAAAACAGAAGTGGAAAAAGGGGAGGAAATCTGAGATATAACGAGAAGCATTAATAGTCTGTCTTATTTGGACTGGAACAGAGATCTGTTCAGGCTTGGTTTGAGATAAAGGCAAGAGGCTGAATGCAGTTCCTCTTGAAATAATACTATCTCAATAGCTGAAACTCAGACATTGCTGTTAACTCTTCTTTTCAGGTTGCAAAATACAAAAGTCTATGAAGTAAACAGCAGGTGACCAAGATGAGACATACAGTGATTAACTGGTTTCGAGAGGAACCTCAAATGAAGTAAAAATAGACATTTTAATGTAGATATCTAGATTCTTTGTTTAAAAATATTTTTGTTCAGATGCTGTTTAATTACAAAAGAAAGTGACAAGTAAGAAGATGAAACTAAAGAGAAGTGTGTGAGATCTATTATATGAGAATGTCCTAGATAATGAGTGACAGCTGGGAGGTTTTGGTCTCACTTTCATTTTAATGGCATCCTCCAGTGATATGCACTGGATTTCAAGCCTTTGTGGCACTGTCAGCTCCTGTGATGATCCACAGAATATGGGAGTTTGACAGGTCTTTAATAAACAGTTTGCTGCTGGGATGAATTGAAGTTCAGCTGAATCTAGACTGAGTTCAGCAGAAGAGACAGTGTTGTTAACTCACCTTTTTACTACAAAAGCAATAAGAAAAGGAAAGGAAAAAAAAATATATCCAGGCCCTGTTACCTGCTACCTTTTCAGGCACTAATTATGAGAGACCTCATTTTTTGCAGAGGATCAAAGTATAGCAGCAACCAACCAACAGAAATGTGCTGTTTGCAGCCAAGAGCAGTAGAAAACACTGTTTATTTTTTTTCGGATTTTAATCTATCATTAGTCGATTAAAAGCCCTCCAGGGAGCTCTGTCTGATGGCTTTTTGCAGGGATGGGATCTCAGAGGTTTGTTTTGTTCCTGTTGCATTAAGAATCTTCTGGCACTAACTCACAGAAGCAGTAATTGCCTGCTGGATGCAGCACCCATGTCAGGGCAGGGGCAAGGCAGGCAGCCACCCCAGAGATGAGGTTGCTAAGGAAAGGGGAAGAGGAACAAACAAGCTATGGCCTAGACACCCTGCACTAGATGATCTTTTGAGGCCCCTTCTAATCCCTGACATTCTGCGATTCTGTGCGATTCTGTACTGCTTCCACCACAGACAAAGAGGAGTGGGTTGGAGTTGGGCAATTTGAGGCCTCACCTGCCTCCATCTCTATTGTTCCTACTCCATCACATCAGACAGGATAATCTCAGCTCTGTACCCTATTCCAGTCTTCCTTTTCCCTTCATATTCCTGTTGCAGAGTGATTCAATACTACTTTTTATATTTTTCATACAGATTTGTTTTCCTTTTTATTCTTATTTAGGCTAGCTATAGTTCAAGTGGTACTGTAGTCTCAGTGAGAAGCCCTAATAGCTGTGATTTAGCAAAATGAAGAGATTTTCTTGTGTCAATTTAGCAGAAATAACACTGCAAAAGATGGAAGCTTCTACTATTTACAGAAAGGCTTATTAGCCTTTCTTCCCCAGATTTGTTCCTCTCAAATGTGAATATTTTGGGGAGCTAAAAGCCAACCTGATGATTCAGTTCTATCTCTAATTAGGCATAGACTATTTTATGTTGCTCCCTGCTGGAATATATGCAGAAGCTATACAAAGAAAACCTAAAGAATGCTGCTGGCATGAAAAGGCATTGTAAGGATTTAAGCCAACTTAGGAAGGGTGAGGTGATGTTCGTGGACAAGACAGAACCTGATTTAATATATGTGATAGCATTCACAGAAGATGAAGCTTTGATATGCTACTTTCTGTGCTGGCTCTTGAATGTGACCATTTACTCAATTATCATATCAAAAATCTGAAGTAAATGGAGTCTTTTGCAACTGAGGAAACTGGAACTAAAATGTAGGAAATATGGGTCTGTTTTTGTCATTGCTGTTGCTGAAAGAATAATATAAATCAAAATTTGATAGTTATAAAATACAGGTCCTTCCTCCATGATCTTTCTAGAATTAAAGAGATGAGAAACAAAATAAAATTCATGAGCTCAGGTGCTCATTTGTCTATAGAATTTGAGGTCTTAATCAATTTACATAAAATGAAAAATTAAAAAATCTAGAATCCAAGAGGCTTATACTCAAGTGACTAAACTTTCAAGGTGTGTGTGCTTCTGATGGTCCCATTTATGCATAGCAGGAAAGACGTTTGTCCTAACATGTCCTTTCCTAAAAATAGCTGAACTGGATAATGCTTACAATGAATACAAGTGAGAGTGACATCTTGGAAAAATATAATTATGCAACACCTATACTTAAATAAGATAGGAGACAAATATTGAAACAACCCAATTAAATGAAATTGGACAGTGTATGCTATCATAGGTGACAGCAGATATGTTTTGTTCCCTGCTCTTTTTAGGGTTGTTAGCTGATTAGAGCTCTCTCTCCAGGCTGTTTCCTCTGCTGTCCCACAGCATAGACCAATAACTGCTGTATGACTCTTCCATGAGGCAGCTTGTGGTGACCTTGGTGGGTCTCTGCCTAGTTCAGAGAGACTGAATGGAAGAACTGACAGGGCCCCACGTAGTGTCCTAAGGAGAAGAAAATCACAGAACTGTACAGTCATTAATGTTGGAAAAGACCACTAGGATCATCTAGTCCAACTGTCAGCCTGTCATCACCACGCCCACAATGTCCCTCGGTGCCACATCTCCATGGTTCTTGAACACTTCCAGAGACCACTCCACCACCTCCCTCTGTAGCCTGTGCCAGTTCATTACCAATGTTTTAGAGAATAATTTTTTCCTAATATCCAACCTGAACCTGGCACAACCTGAGGCTGTTACCTCTGGTATATGGAAGCTGTCAAGACTCCAGTCCACCAGTATGTCCAGTTCAGAGTCAAATCCCTTTTTCTATCTCCCTCTCTCTCCTTTTCTGTTTCATCTTCTGTTGAAGAGATCAAACCTTTTACCAAACTGCTCAACCACCATTTCTTACAAGAAGTCTATGTGTTTCCATTTTTGATTGTGTGCTGTTGCACAATGTTGGGATGAATGGAGTTTGGTTGGAGCTTTGATTTAAGTGTGGTAATGAGCTGGCACCAGACTCCAGAGATGCTTCCAGTAACACATCCAGCCAGAGTCAATATGCATATACAAACAAAAAGCTATCCTGAGCTATAACCCAATAAAGGTTCAAATGTGTAGGTCATTTCTCAGTAAGAAAGATGAAATTAGTTCAGGTAGGACTGTACTCATACTTTTTCCAAAAATAAAATGAGGGTTATTTTCACTTCTAATAATATAGAAGATCTCAGCTTACTTCATTATTTGAAATACTTACCATCTCCATTGAGCAATTAGGATAACGATAGAAATAATATCTTACCTTTAATACTATACTGTTAATCCTGATTCTGTAAAACATCACAGGTCTTGTTTGGGATTTTTCTTTGGGTAGTTAATAAGCTTTTTCTTACAGTGCCCAAGGTTTTTTCACTCTTTTCCTTACCTTTGTGTATGGAAATCACATAATGTTTGAGATAGGTTCTAATGCTACAGGACATAACTTAAGGAGAGGGGGAGAAGCATAGAGTATATCCTGAGGGGATAGGGGAAATCCAGGAAAATTCCACCTTGCTTTTTTTCTTTCTAATTTTTCTGTTTCTCTCAAATTGTTGTGAAGATAAAGTGCAGTGAAGCAAACTGCAGAATCAGTGATAGGACAAGGAGAAGTAATTTTTAAATAAAAGAGGGGAGATTTGGATATAAGAGCTTGGATATAAAGAAAAAGTTTTTTACACTGAGAACAGTGAAACACTGTCACAGGCAGCCCAGAAGGTTGCTGGTGCTCTGACTCTGCAGACACCCAAAGTCAGGCTGGACAGGGCTCTGAGCAACTGATGGAGATGAGTGTCGCTACTCATTGCAAGGGAGCTGGACCCTATGACAGTCGAAGGTGTCTTCCAACTCAAATGTACGATTCCATGCTTCTCTGGAGGTCTCATGAAACAGAAGATAAGACTGATCTCCAGAGCATTGCAGTACAGGGTCCCTGGAAGGCCTTCCTGCTAAGAGTGAAGGAAAATAATCAGGCAAGGGAGAAGCAAAAAAGCATGCCTGGCACTGAAAGATGGTTACAAATATCAGAGAATGGTGCTTAGATTAAATTGGCTTTATCAGATATTTGGGTATTTCTTCTTTGGAGAGAACGTTTTGAGAAAAAGTAGCAAATGAAAAAATAGAAAGTGTAAACTATGGTGTGGGAATTTTGTGGTGTATGAGAGAGCAAGCCAGAAATTATGTAGAGAGAATGGACATACAACACTATGCACAGGCAGCACTGATAGAGCAATTGTCAGCCTGAATACTGTGCAGAGAAATTAAAAGGGAGCATAAAAGCCACCAATTTTTGCTGAAAGGATGCATGCAAGTTAAAAGGCTGGAGAGACGATGGGTAGTTGGAACATTCAGAAGGTGGAGTTTATTTGGAACACCAAGATGATCTTCCCAATGCATAACTGACAATCTGTGTGATATTTTAGAGTCACAGAGTCATAGAATCATTAAGGTTGGAAAATTCCGCTAAGGTCATCTAGTTCAACCCAGCCTCACCATGCCCACCAAACAATGTTGCGCAGTGATGTCCCTCTTAATTGCAGAAGTCAGATTGCTCACAGCAAGTACAGCAGTGAGGTAAAACTTGGCCTTTTTAGAAGAGGATAACCAAGGCCTACAGGCTCTAATGCAAGCTCTAATGCCTAGAACCAGGAGCACTTTCCAGATGCAGGCTCACATGTGCCCCCAGCCTTATCTCTTCTCCAAAATCTCATTCTTATTTAAGTGAAAATAAATAATTGCAGTGAAAGGCAACGAGCATTTTATGTTCAGTATCTTCAAAGACTGCTGTCTGTTGGCACTTTTTATTTATGTGGTTTCATTTGATTAAAGATGGTGAATACCAGTGGCTCAGCATTCCTTAGGGCTCAGCTGACAACTCCTGAGAACATACATAGATTGAGAATAAGAAATTATTATCGTAATTGTCTCATTCTCAACCACAATCTTTTCCTCTTGTGTTCCAGCACAGTTTGCAGAATTATTTTTAAGCTTTTACTTTACTTTCAACAGATCCAGATCACTTTGTTCAGTGAATATCAAGAGCAATGCAGCCTAATTGAAGACAGTCCAGAGCAGATCAGAATGAATGAATAGAAATCTTGTAAGCATGATTTTGAGGGCTGCTCTGAAAGTAGTGTCTCCTATTTTTTATGTTGGCCCACAATATGAAAGGAGGATGTTGGTGGTGTGGAAGTAGAGAATGAACCTTCCCACCAGTATTGCATTCCATTTTGTTGCCTTGTGACTGATAGCAGCAGAGGGGGAGGCTGACACAATGGCGTCTGAAACTGAAGTGCTTATGAAACAAAGGTGTGGTATTGAATTCTCTCATGCAAAAAAAACAGTACCCACTGACATTCCCTGACTCTTGCTGAACATTTCTGGAGACCAAACTGAATATGAGCACAGTGAGGCAGCGGGTGCTGCATTTCAGCAGTGAAAACAACAGTGGGTTACCTCTGCTTGTGCAGATTTTTTCAAGCATGGAATGCAGGCTGCTCTTTGTTTCTGGTGAAAATGTACAACTAATGGTGGTGACTATGTTGAAAAACAGTGTTTTGTAGCTGAGAATTTGCCCTATCTAACAATGTTATCATGCTCTTTGTATCTGTTATATTTTCCAAGGAAATGAACAGGAGGTATTACTTTCAGATAGGCCTGAAGGACTGAAAAACTGAGGTCACTTGATTTAAGTAAGACTGGAGACTTAACAAATCCAAGATACATGAAAGACCTTGGCATAATTTTTGTTCTTCATTCCTCCTATGAATAGAGCGAGTAATGCTGAGCTAACATTACAGCAAGGGAAATTTCATCTATACACTAGAGAGACGGTAATCTCCTTTAGCTGTTGGTGCCCATCCACATGACTTCAGCAAGTGGTTGAATGACTCAGTGAGCTGAAAAGATCCATACAGTCTCCAATCCGTGACTGCTTCCTCAAAAGTGAAGAGAGATGAGCAGGGTAGTCAGGGAAGGCTCTGGTGTTTTTGCTGAATAACCTGTGGAGTTCCAATACACTTAAGGGTCCATCAGTAGCTATGAGTGTAAGATGAGAATTGCACCTAAAACACATGCAAATGTTAGTGATTATGAAATACATATATATATACGTTCTTTATAGAACAGCAGGAATTCAATAGCAAGGGAAAAAACAGGCTTTTACTTATAGATACTAGCAAAAATAACATTTTGTTTGCCTTCTGTTTTGAAAATAGTTCTCTTTCATGAATCTTTCCAAGGGTATTTCCTGTTTCATTGCTTCAAAACACTCTTCTTTCTAAGACTTTTTATGCTATATTGGCACAAAGTACACTGTATTTCACCAGAATGTTAGTTCCTTGTGCCCTCCTTTCCTGTTTGCAATGCCATAGTTAATACATTTTTATTAAATTCCTTCTCATTCTCACAGTGCAACACAAGACGTTCCTTTGAAAACTTTCTCAGAAACCGCTCTATTTACCTTCACTGCTCTTTCCTTAAAATTCTCCCATGCTGTGAACCCCGAAAAGGAATGGTTGTGCTTACTAATATGTGACTTTTCCTGTGTCTGTGGCTAATCACACATCTCAGAACCAATTCATTGTAAGCACGAATAACCTATTATGTTTGTAGCCCTTTTTGAATGATTTCTTGAGGACTATTGACTCTCTTTTGGACAGGTTTAGTCTCACAAAATGATAGTTGTCTTTAGTGGTTCTTTCTTTAAATTAGGTGTTTAGATTTCCTCTATAATCAGTAAAGGGAAATGAGTACTTTAAGGATAAAGCACTTCTAGGTCAGCTGAATCACCTTTTGGTGGTGATTTCCTCTCAATTGTATCCATAGGGACTTCAAGGTAAGTAGCTCAGATCAGCCCATAGTCAATATCTAAAGATTTCTGAGATTCATTCTCAGTAAAATGCCTGTCATATTCAGGTCCCAAAAGGAATCTCTAGGAAGAGTTAGAGAGGAAAATATAATGACAGCATGTAGAAAATTCCACCAGTATAATACTATAATGAAAATAGCATTGAAAGAAAAAATGACAACAAACCACCCAAAAACACAAATTCAGTGTCAATAATTCAGTGTCCACAAGATGTAAGAAAATTCCTTTGGCAAATGACATCTATAATGTTCTTTGACTTGCTGCCATCTGTTATTGCTGCCTTATAATCAAGGTTGTTTTCAGACAGACTGTGCCTGATTCCTTCAAGATAAGCAGGGTGTGTATTTTAACAGAAGTCACTAGCAGCTAGATCTGTAGCATGGGCAGGGCAAGAAAAGGATTGAACAGAGTTATGTATATTTGTGAAACACTTATAGCTGGCTTCCAGACAGAGGATTTCATAGTCTTTAGGGGTGGTGTTAATAGTACTTGTAATTATCTACAGGAAAGGGAAAGAATTTATGAGATGGAATGACCTTTACTGGAAGAGAGGTACTGCTGAAAGAAGTACAGATGTCAATATGTCTCCTTGCCGTTTATCTAATGGACAGTCATGGCATTTTAAAGTAATTATAAGGGAAAATTTTGCTTGAAAATAATGTCTATATTGAAGATTGTGTTTAAGGTATTACAAATAAGCTTAGAGTGACAAAGATGAGATCTAGGGACTTCGATAGATAAGAAATAGAGACAAACACAGATATAAATAGGAGTTATAATTAGAGATATAATTATTTCTTCATCTTCAGATCCTCTGGTAAAAATTTGGGCATGCATGAATTTCAGAAAATTGTTTTAAGTCTATATATCATCAATTTTCTTAACCCTCAAGGTAAAAATATGCAAGCAAAAATAAAATTATTGAAAGCGATCACTTCAATTACTTGCCCCCTTTTCTCTAATGGCATTTTAAATTACATTGGAAAAGTATTGCCAACTACTTGAGGAGGTTAAGGAAGACTGACCTGTCAGCAAGGTGAAGAGAAAAAACATGTCCAAAAAGCAATGCAGTCATCTCTCTAGCATGCCAAAATGGATCAAGCTGGTTGTGAATTGGTCATGCTGTGAGTGCAAAGATGATGCATGTCACTTAATGCACAGGACAGAACACTGCTACATCATTGGGATGTACAAAGTCGAGTACTCTGCTTTTGGTGTTTGGGTGGTTGTATGTGGAGGCAGAAGAGGTGAGTACCAAGCTTTAAAATTTAAGCCAGAACACTGTGAAAATGCAAGTATACTCTTCCATTTTTTCTCTTCTCTCCCCAGTTCATGCAAACAGAGTTTCATGTTCTTTCTAAGGAGATATTCTGAGATTGAAAGACAGAAGAAGGCTCCAGGTTTCTGGTGTAAAAGGAGACAGTAATGTCTGCATTGTAATCATATGGACTGTGCTGTGGGAAACATCTTTATAGTATCCATTATGGGTACATTTATACCCTTTCCTTAGAACATCTAACGTCAACAGATTCACTGGTTGGACCATCAAATCTGGCATGTCTATTTTGTTTTTCCTGAAGTCCTTCCAATAAAACTGATTCGGGTTCTTTAACAGAACATGTAGGTGTGGCTCTGCTTTAAAGTGACAGGTCTGAGAAAGTACATCATTTTGATGGTAAATAGTTTCCCACAAACAGATCTCAGCATAGAAGGAATTTAATTCAAGGTATACATTCTAGCTCCAAATTGTAATCAGATCTTGGGTAGCTCTCTCAGATTAAAGTTACGTGCCTTAACCTGAATTGTAGAAGGATATTCTAGAAGGACAAAATGGAGGAAAATGTATTTGATGGATGAGTCACTCACTGGATGTGGAACTGGCTTGATGATTGCACTTAGAGAGTTGCGATAAGTGGCTTGATGTCCAAATGGGAACCAGTGATGTGCAGTTTTCCTCAAGGCTTTATGCTGGAACAAGTGCAATTTAACATCTTTGTAGTAGACATAGACAGTGGGATCGAGTGTACCCTCAGCAAGTATGAAGATGACACCAAGATGAGTGATGCAGTTCACATGCTAGAGGGAAGGGAAAACCTTCCCCAAAACAAACTTCATCCAGAGGGACTTGGACAGACTTGAGAGGGGAACCCATATCAACCTCATGACTTTCAATAGGGCCAAATGCAAAGTCCTGAACATGGGTCCAGGCACTGTCCAGCACAGATACAGGTTGGGTGGAGATTGGCTTGAGTGCAGCCCTGAGGAGAAAAAGTTAGAGGTGTTGGTTGATGAAAGACTCAACATGAGCCAGCACTGCGCACCTGCGGCACAGAAGGCCAACCATATCCTGGGTTCCATCAAGAGAAGCGAGACCAGCAGGTCAAGGGAGATGATTCTCCACAGAGGAGGGCCACAGAGATGATCAGAGGACATTCTCTATGAGGACAGGCTGAGAGAGCTGGGGCACTTCAGCCTAGAGAAGGCTCTGAGGACACCTTATAGCAACCTTGCAGTACCCAAAGAGGGTCTACAGGGATGCTGGGAAAGGACTTTTTATATGGGCATGTAGCAGAAAACAGGATGAAGGGAAATGGCTTTAAACTGGAAGATAATGGATTTAGACCAGATATGAAGGAGGAGAGGGGAGGGGAGGGGAGGGGAGGGGAGGGGAGGGGAGGGGAGGGGAGGGGAGGGGAGGGGAGGGGAGGGGAGGGGAGGGGAGGGGAGGGGAGGGGAGGGGAGGGGAGGGGAGGGGAGGGGAGGGGAGGGGAGGGGAGGGGAGGGGAGGGGAGGGGAGGGGAGGGGAGGGGAGGGGAGGGGAGGGGAGGGGAGGGGAGGGGAGGGGAGGGGAGGGGAGGGGAGGGGAGGGGAGGGGAGGGGAGGGGAGGGGAGGGGAGGGGAGGGAAAAATAACCTGCTAAAATCGTAAGAAAACAAACTTCATTAATGCCACCAGTCATACAACTCCTCAGGTTTTGTATCTTCATCTAGTGAGTCTAGTGAGTTGTTTATAAAGCTGCTTGCATCTGAAGGATTTTCTGTTCTGCTGTTCTTGAAAACATGCTCAAGGAGCATGTTATGCACAAAGATCAATAAGACTACCTGCATCACTTTTTAGAGATTCCTGTGGAGGGACCAGGCTAGTCTGCCTGCTTGTCTTCTAAATGATTACTTTTGTTAAAAAACATGTATCTGCATGGAACAGAACATTTGTATTGACTCAAAACTTAGTGATTTAGTTCATGTTGAACCTACTGATCTATTATTCTCTCTTTTGTGGAAAATTTTGTCTTTGAGAGAACTTTGGAAATGTTTGAAAGCCAGTAGTCTACAAGCTGTGCTACAAATATTTGGAGTTACAGAAATTATCCAGTAAGTTTGGTCTTACATTTAACCTCACACAGTCTCTTTCTTGATTGATATTCCAAAGTCAAGAATCCTCAGATGACATCACCAACATGGTGATAGAACAGTAAGGTAGCTGTTTTGTTTTTTCCCTCCTGTAATGGAAGAAGAAACCCATGAAGTCACTACTCAGAAGCAGAACTCTAGTGCACCAATTATGAAACTATTAAAAGGTCAAATATTTTTTATAAACATCCACAGAATGTCAAGAACTAGGAATTTCAAATGTGATAGAATACTTGTGACTCTAATTACAAGGAGACAAACATCTTGCAAACCTAAGCTATTTTACTTACAATAATATGAGTCATTCCAAGTCTTTCTTCCCTATTAAGTAAGGTACTGGATAGCCTTTGGATAACAGGAAAGTCAAATAAATGGGACAGAAGGGGAAGCAACTAAATAATTGTAAACTGGCAAATAGGGATATGCAGCAAGATAATTGACTGTAAGTATTTGAAGGGAGGGATAAGAATAGTCTCGTATTGCTCAGGGGGGTGTAATTAGATATAATAGGATGAAATTAAGCAGTGGAAAATATTATGTTCAGTATTAGGAAGGAAAATCCTATTGAAAATCTCATTCAAAACCTGGAATAAATTCCAAAGTTCTACTGGTGAAAGTTTCTGTTCTTCCAGTAAAACAGAGTACAAATAAGAATTACAAAACTGCACTGTGAGGATGATAGGACAATCTTCAAAGGATTTTCTGTCTTTAGTTTAATCAAATCCCATGCCAAGTGCTTTAGAATAATTGTAAAACAAAAAAGATTTCTTTGTAGATGGTTTTGTAGTGTCTATCTCTTTTTGGTGTTAGAACCACCATTATCACATCTAGGCTTTCTAAGCATTGCATTTATTTGGGTCAGTTAAAAATACATAATCAAAAGCAATATAAGCAATTTCTCCCGTCTACTGTCTCCATTTGTCTGAAATCTGCCATTCACACTCTCCTAGAAATATTTTGGAAGTAGCATATTCACTTTCCACTTCAAATTCTCTGAAAAGAAGATGTAGAAAGGAATAATTTCATTATTTGTATTCATATGACAAGACCCACCATCGTATGTAATTTCCTGTTGGTGTTTCTACTGATAAAGCTGTTCTACCACACTTTTTACATTCTATATCTAGAACATATTACAGACCAGGACAAGGAAGGCTAGTCTTCTTCATACATTTATTAGCTTACTTACCTTAAACAGAAAAACTGAATCAAGTAGATGAACAAAGATGAATCTGTCTGTTTTGGTGTGCACAGACTTCACATGTCTAATTGATTAGATTGGCCCAGCAAGTTTTCAGGTTTTTGGTGGTTGAATCTCTAGTACAGTTAAAGCATTGTCCCTTCTTTCATATTATCCAGGAAAGAGTTTCTGTTGCATCTGCGAAGGTCTAAGGTGATTAGTAAAACATTATTAGTAGGGAAGAAAGTTCTCAGACCAGGGAGTAGAGTTGGAGAAATCATTTAGAGAACAGACATGTTTCAGAGACAGAAGAGATGATCTTCAAAGTAAATTATAAAAGTGAAAATAATAATTTTGAATGCTAGCACAATAAATGAAAATTATATGGTGTGATGAAAACATTCATGTTCAACAACGTTATCTTCTGGGTTTTCTATCTCGTGTTTCTTGGGTAGTATCCACTTCTTTCATCAAATTTCTTATTAAGATCTTACTTAAATGGCAATGTGCTTTTACAGACCAGAAAGACAACTGTATCCAGAACTGCGTCAAAAGTGTGAGCAGTAGACTGAGGAATGTGATCCATTATTTCAATTTCATGAGACCTCACTTGCAGTACTGCATTCTATCCTGTGAACTCCAACACCAGCTGATCATGAATCTATTGGAGTGAATCCAGAGGAGGGCCATGACGATAATCAAAGGGCTGGGATTATTCATCATGGAGAAAACAAGCTTGCAAAGAGATCCTGTAGCAATATTCTTGTTTTTAAAAAGGGCCTACAAGAAAGACAGAGAGAAATTATTCAGGCAGGTGGTAGAAAAAGGGAGAATGATTTTAAACTGGAGGAGGGGAGAATTAGTTTAGCTGTTAGCAGGAAATTCTTCACTCAGAGGGCAGCGAGACCCTGGCAGTGTTGCCCAGTGCTGTGGGTACCCCAACCCTGGAGGTGCTCAAGGTCGTGGATGGAGCCCTGGGCAGCCGGAGCTGGTGGAGGAAGCCAGCCCACAGGAAGGGACTGGAGCTGGATGGTCCTTTCCAATACAAGCAATTCCATGATTCTGTGAAGTCAACAAAAATTTTTAGCTTACCTTAGCTTTACCTAAACGTCCATTATTTTGTCTGTTTATTTGTTGGAGCTGTTCTTATTCCAATTTCTGTACTTGCCGTGGGTCTTTCCCATCAGTACAGAGACAACATGCATTTGGAAAGAATGCTTTATTTTCTTTCTCTTATATCTTTCTTAAGAGCACCTCTTGCCCTTGATTTTTCAAAGGCAGGTCAATGCTTGAATGTTTCTGAAAGTAAAAACTACATTTTACATTTCCTGCCTTTGTGCAGACCATGTTACAATGAGAGGTATGTGAGTAGTATTCCTCCCCGGCACCACTATTGTACATTTTAGCTCTGTCTGTTTTTACAGTCGTGCAGAAGCTGTGTATAATGTTTACCTCAGACAACATGATGAGCAATCTGTAAATATAAGATCTACTTTCTCAAACCTGTTCTTCACACAGTCATGGTCGTGCTTCAGTGAGCCCATGACTCATTTTTTAGAGTTTGCAGAGTGGATCATGTTTATAGTGTCAAGAGTGGGATTTAGAACCATCTGACTACTATTTGAAATGCAAGACATAGAGAACCATCTCAAAATTACAAGGGCTGTACAAAAAGCATTAGCCAGCTCTGCTCTGAGAACAGTCAAAAAACCTAGATTTCAAGGGAACAATCTATTCAAGACAAAATAATTATTTGCAACCACTGTCAGTCAATTTCATTGTTACTTAACTCATTCAAAGTATATTTTGTTTGGTACAGGAGATTTCCTTAAGACAATCACAAAGGAAAATGTCTTGATCTAATAGAAACAAGAGGACACACAACTGTAATTCTAGCATAATAATGTGAAACAGATTAGATGTGTTTTTCATTCCTTTTCTGTTGCTGCAAACCAATGTTCTTAATTCCTTAAAACTGCAGATATCTGCCAAACGGCATCCTCTAAAAACAGCACTATGTGCGTGTGCAGGTAGGGGTTTATTCATTCATGAGTTATTACAATATACAAGCTTGCAGATGTAAAATTATCACATGAATGTGAAGGCATGGACAGCAGATACCTGACATAAGAGTTTGCCTGCTTGCTGAATGATTTATCTCCAGTGGCCTTTAAGCAAGCTGACAATAGAAGGCTGAGCTTGTTGAAACATTTGAAATTCAGTTATTATTTTCATTCAAGGACCACTAGGTCATTTTTCTCCTCTGCATTAAAAAGAAAGGAGCTAGCCACAGTCTTTCAAAGGGATTCAGCAGCAGGAGGCAGAGCATGGACAAAGCTGAAGGCTCAGATGAGATGGTTTCTCCTTACAGTTCTGATGCATGTGTAACCTACGGTAAACTATTTAACCATTGCTTTTTCCTTCCCCTTTGTTTGTGTTACTCAAATTTGTCAGCACTCTATTTTACCTTGTTAGTGAGGTCTTAAATATCTCCTAGTTCTATTTTTTCCCCGCTTTTCTTAGACACATGCATGAGGCAAACTCAAGATCCTTTCTGAAAGAGACTGCACACTTCTACATTCCATCAGTCTGCTGCCTGCAGCACTTCACTGAAATGCTTTGAAGCAGAGAGGCAAATGGAATCCTTACACTGACACCATACTGAAGCCTTCTTCCTGGCTGAAGCTTCTGTGTACTTCTATAATTTGAACACCTATAAAACTTACCATTTTTCACATGTAGACAATGCAGCAGGTTTTGGCAGCCCCCACCTACCACAGCTCTTTTATGTCGGCTCCTTCAAGTCCTTCCTTCTGTTTTAACTACTCTCCTGGTCTGGAGAACATCTCTTGGAGGTCACAGATGCAATTAGTTTGAACATTTCCTGGGCATTATGAAAACCTCCATATTCCTTCTTAGCTATCTTCTGACCACAAACTCTTGGCAACTTGATGTCTGAGAGCAAGGCAGCTGGTTCCTAAGACTGCAGTTAACCAACTGCAGTAGAGTTACTTCTAGCTGAGTGCCATGTAATTCTCCAATCAAGATAATTGAATCTGAATACACTTAGGAAAAAAAACACATCAAATCAGACAGCTCAGCGATAGAGTCAGATTAGTAGTTAGGACTTCTGGATAAAGGATTATATTATTGAGTTACTCTTTTATTTTGATGCCCCGTTTAGTTACCAATTTGTTCTATAGTATTCCAGTCAGGTCTACTGCTAACTCCCTGAAGGGTTTATTCTAATAAGTAATGCAATTTGAAAAGGTAGGAAATCGCAGAAACTCATTTAGTTTCACTCATTTTTGCTAGTTTACTATTCTACATTGATTTTTCTCCTTCCTATTATATGTAAGCTTTGTTCTCTAATGGATTTACAAGTCTACTGATTAATGTGAGTAAAAATAATACTTGTTTTATTGCAAGGGTAAATAATGTCTTAACTGCTTCCAACCCTACAGACCTCTCAGAGCACTAATCTGACATGGCACTATCACAATGACTTTACCTGCCTCTTTTCCAAACCCTCCTAAAGCCGTTTTCGCTCGTTTTATTCTCATTTCCTCTGAATATTTGCTCAACATATTTTAATGGATTTGCTTTCACAGTGACTACACCTTTTGTGTGCAAACACTTCAATATTCCACCTTATCCTGTCGGGAATATTTACAGAAAGGGAATTTTTAAATCCCTATGCAAATATTTAACGAATGAATTTAAATTCAAGGCACAGATATTTAGACCAGAATTGCTACTGAGTTTATCTACCAAAGGCACAGTGGAAATTTTTGTTGGTGATTTTTCAATGAGTTCTTAATAAACCTTTCTGCTCTTGCCATCCATTTCATTTTGTTCAGTAGTGCTTATTTCTCAGTATCTTTCTGATAACCCACAACAGAAGCTTATCTGCCATATTCCTATTACCTCCAAATGATCAGGTTTATGCCAGTATGCCAATATTTCAAGTTCCTCCTTGTTTCTAGTACAATCTTTGTGTACAGGTAATCCATTTATTTCCCAGCAACCATATCCAGCTCCATTGTCTCTCCTCCCTGCTCTTCCCAGCAGCAGATAATCACTTAAAATAAACAACTATCTTTACTATGAAAGCAGAGACAATCAAAAGGCAAAGGTTAAGAACTGACCAAGAAACATTTTTGAGGGGTAGAACTGATCAGCAATTTAGAAGTAAATAGTCTAGTTAAAAAAAAAAAAAAAAAAGAATTATCTTGGGTTGTGGAAGCAGCTCAATTTTGATGAGTTCCAGACAGGATAATTTATTCTGCTTTTCAGACTTTATAGAGCTTGGAGCCTCTAGTAACCAAGCTAGGATGATTACGGTAAAAGAAAGCATCTTTGCATCATGACTGCTGGAGGTGGCTAGCTTGCTTTAGTAAGCTGGTCTCAAAACCAGAAACCAAATGCCACAATCTTCATTCCCTTCTACTGCCTCCCTGTCTCCTGAGAATGATACCACACATATTTTCTGGCAATCGTTTCTTCCTCTCAGCCCATTCACTGAGCCTTGAACCCAGAAGCTCACCCCCTGCTTCTCGCAAACCCATCATCACTGTTCATTGTTAGTCTAGGCACCTATACCTTTTCTCAAACCATTAAATCTACAGCATAGTTCAAGCTTTTTCTTTCTCTTTTCTATGTGAATGTCTTAAGAAAGGATGATATTTATGCTGTTCTGAACTGACAAAAGGTTGGTGTAGTTGAATCCAATATGAAGTAGCTGGAAAAATTTTCACACATTTTTTTTCTTGTTTTCGCAATGTTTTAAGGATGTGTTGACAAATTTGACAAAAAAAAATCACCCAGAAGTCTGAAATGTTATATTAAATGTTTTCTTATCTGGTTTAAAGCAATTTTTTTCATTTCAACAATTCCATTAACATTTTTAATTCAAAATAATCACAATTCAAAACCCCATGCCAAAATGACTTTTTTATTCCCCCAAAGCAAATAATTTAAGACATTGTAAGGGGAAAAATAAAAAGAGCTCATTGGATATTGTTATTTGGGGGAATCAGGGATGTTTGATTCCTTTGTTTGTTTATTTCTGTAATTTTAGTTCATAGCATGACAAATTCAGAATAAAGAAAAGACAGATGATAAAAGTAGGATATACTGACAAATAACCCCCTCCCAACATATCAGCCACTTACTGATGAAGGATGGAACACAGAGACATTTTCCTATAGTTTACCAAAAAACAAACAAACAAAAAAAAAAACACCATGCACATGGTGATTAGAGGTGCAATGCCCAAATGAACACCTCTCTTTGCAAAAAAAAAAAAAGTTTTTGTGAGTGTGCATGCCCTTTTAGACACCAGAGAATTCAAATGGAGGGAACAAGGATTTTGCAAGTGGCACTTCTTGCTGAACTGCAAAAACTTTGATAGTGACAAATGGCTGTGTTCCATCTCTTTGTTTTGTTTTGTTTTGTTTTGTTTTGTTTTGTTTTGTTTTGTTTTTCCCCATTGTTCTATCTCTGTAAATGGGATGCCAAGAGGAGAATTCTCCATCCTGATTCACTTCATTGATAACTCAGGTGAGAAAGCTAAAATACTCTGATTTAGCAGAGCAGTCAATGTGAGCGTGCAGTCACCACCTTGAAA